>NC_139574.1:14018088-14273088 GCF_946808225.1 Silurus aristotelis
GCTTTGTCTACTCTTTGCATTGAATAGTGAAGACACAAGCTTGTAGATATGTAGAGATTGCTGTACAGCATTACTGTACAACATTATTTAATCGAAAACAAAAGGTTTTCTCATTACCTTCTTGTAAACTTCTTCATAAGTCTTTATATAAGTAAGTTCAAAGTCGTAAATCTTAAATTGATATAAAAAACAAGCCTTATGGGCTTTAGACCTAATATTTTCTGACATTATATGTCTATTATAAAATAGAATAATGATGTTGTGGCGGAAAACGTTAAGCTAATCATGCGTGTTAATGAACAATACATAACTTTGTGCGTTTGTCCTTTTTGTTCAACTACAATACAATATGATACAATACAATGTCTGAAGTTAAAATGGTGCTAAGAAAGAATGAAAGAAAGAGAGAAAGAAAGACAATGTATTATATTGTGACAAGCCTTTGTAAGACAAACACTACAATAAAATTAGATTTATTACAACCTTTTTTTCTACATTTAATTTCATCTGTCCCCTGTAATTCCCACTTTATGAATGGAAAAATCTTTCACATCTACCTACGATAAGAGTCTAAGTTCAGGAATATTGTTTTTGACAGCACAGATTTCTTTAGATTTCATACGTCCAAATTAATATAGATTTTTTTTTAATTAAAAACAACAAACCACCTGCATGACTTTTATTTAAGATTATGAAATGATACTGCAATGCTTTGTATAAACCCAACTTATTGCTGATGTTAAATGGAAACTTGATCGTTATAATATGGGGAACATTCAATAAACTCTAAATGTTGACTCAGAATTTGATTTACTGCATTATACATTTTTATTTGCATAACTATTTTTGATAATTCCCTGTATTTTGCAATGCCACTGCTACCCTGAAGTTCAGGCATAAAGTTGTAAAATGTCAAGATGTTTCTCGAATTTTCCATTACAAGAACTGGATGAGTAAAGGGTCATGAGGAAGGGACTTTATGCTTGTTTTAGGCATTCAATGTATTATTTAGTTTAAAAAGGACATGCACCTTTTTACTTTTATGTGCATTTCGAAAAGTGCATAGTCTATTACATTTTCTTTGTTAATGTCAGTATTTTTACTGTGGACTAAAACCTCAGGAGTGTATGAAAGCAATTATGTTGATGTTTACCGATGTCTGAACTGTCTATATGTGGTTACTATGGAAATCAAATCCATTAAGCTGCTTCCATTCACCTGTGTAGTAATGATGACGTGAGGAGCTTATCATAACACTGCTGCTGGTCATGCCACAATGTGGTCCAGTGCGAGTGTGACCTACTTTAGAGTGTACACGCACAAACGAAAACACACGCACAGCCGTGAAAGTAAGAGTTACTAAAGTGAGAGTGTGTTTTCTGGGGCTGACCTATCCATTTCTTTTCATGTGAAAAAAGCATGCAGGTATTGAAGTGGAACAGTGGTTTCTTATTGATGGCTCTTTAAGGGAGCAGACTGGATTTAGAGGAGGATTTGCAGAGAGTCACCCGTTAAACAGAAACAACAGCTTTGAGGTGCAATTAGTTGTGCAATACAACAATACAAAGACAAACATAAAGTGGTAAAACATTTCTTTGAGGTATGAACTAGTCTATCTGCAGCAGGCCTTTTAACATATTTAATTACCATATGTAGTTATTTTGTATGACTATAAGAACCAATTACAAGATTACACTGAACAAACTGAACACTATGTTGTATCATTACTTTTTTCCTCATAAACATTCAGCCTAATAATTCTTACAAATATTGTACATTGTGGTTTTGTAGATTTGTTGAATCTTACACGTAAAAGATTACTGTCAGGAATCACATCAGCCTAAAGCATATCTTTTAGCTGTCCTAAATGCAGCATCCGTAAATTAGTTTAGTAGTTAGTAGTAACATGAACACATCAGACATATCAAATGAAACGGTATAATTATTACCGTAATTTCCAGACTATAAAGCGCACCCATATATAAGCCGCACCCATTGAAAATTACAAATATTTAAATTTTAAACATAAATAAGCCGCACCTGTGTATAAGCCTACATTGAAACTAATGAACTTTACACAGGCTTTTACGAAAGACAGTGTCTGTTACACGGTGTAACGGGTGAAATATGTTGTGGCTCCTTTAAGAGCAAAGCGGCATTTTGGGAATTTTTTCCCCGGTATTACTGCATGTGTGCAAGGCTGAAGTTTCTTTGACTAACCTATAACGCTGTTGCCAAGAAAAATAAAAAAGCACGAGTTTTAGAAACCCGTCTGTGCTTATATGATTTCTTTTGCAACTGGAGTTAGTGAGTGAGCAGCAGGTCAAACGTCAGAGGAACCTCATCCATATATATGATGTGGTGCGGCCTGATTCAGTGGGAGCGCGTCTGATTTAATATAAAGAGTTTCATTGGCTCACCTGAACCCGTTCCGCAATTTCATTGGTCTAATCTTATGGGTCTCAGTTTTTTGGCTTTGAAGCTTGTGAAACCGGGAAAAACCCAGGAAATCCATAAATTAGCCGCTTCGTTGTTTAAGCCGCGGGGTTCAAAGCACAATAAAGGTACTAGTAGCGGCTTATAGTCCGGAAAATACGGTATAAAAAATATATATTTTACAACATGCTATGAATGGCGCACATACAGAAATAAAAAAAAGGTTGCTCAGCATGTGAGAACAAAATGCTGAAGGATAACATATTCTCAAGAATTTCTTATTAATTTGTTAAATATTTGCATTTAATAAAAAGTTCTTTATAACGTTTTTACACTTTATATTGTGCAGTTCTTAAATATGGCCAAACCCTACATCATGCTTAGATTCATCTAAGTTCATGCAGTTATAAACGTTTGTTTAACTAATACATACTGGTAGACCAAATATAAAAAATATGTGGAAAAAATATTAGAGCATTGCTTGTGCTCACTCAGTACTGTCACTTCTTTCGACCACAGTGGTTCATTTTGTCTGTCATGAGACAACTTGAATTTTAAAATGTATAAGACGAGTACCTTTTTCTGAATTATTTCAGTGACACGTACTTGTGTGACAGTGATTGGCTCTGACAGTTCAACTGAAAGGAATTAAACAGTTTCAAGACTTCAGGTATAATGCCAAAGAGAATTCTCTTCAGGGGTCATGACCATAGTAGTGGGTTATATAACAGTTGACGAACACACTAAATTATAGACCAGCGTATTTAAATGAAGGACAGAATTTTCACTTAAATAAATATTAGAATTAAATACATTTACTGAAATATACAAATTAGTATTAATATGCTATTTCATTTGTCTATGGTTGTAACTACCTACCTGCATTTTGTCGAAAATGATTTGTAGGGAAAAAAATGTTTGTGGTCTTGATTTAAATATGTTAGTGTTCAAATTATTTTCAGTGTGTTATACATTTCTCCTGAAATATAAATTATATTCATACTGGTATGGATCACTTTTTATTTGAATGAGAAACGTAATCTACCGAGTATGCAACAGAGAAAAAGAGCAAGAAAACATTAATTTTCATCAAAGTGCCCCAAATGTTTGTGTGGCAACACGTGCACAGCATGACACCACTTATCACTTGAAAATCACTCACTGCCTTTCTACTGCTGGAATTTGTCATTTGTCTACTCTGACCTACAAAAGTGCTGTCACTGGTCAGAGAGTAATCAGAGTCATTACAGTATTATAGAGAAAAAAACTTAATGTGAAAACACATAATGGAAAAATCCAGCGCAGGCTTAATAACTGCATTCTGTTTTCTATTAACTATACAGGCTATTGTTAAAATTATTTGTGTATATGAACAATATAATGTGCTTTTTGTTGGCTGGGGAGGTTTCCAATTAATACGCAACACACAGAAACCATAAATTATGTTTGTGATTGTGCACATGCCATGAATATCTCCCTTTAAGGACCCTGATGCTATTCACTGCTTAAAGAATATTATTTTTAGCTCTCTTTTTCCTGCTTTGTGCATATTTTAGGAGGTATGTATGGCATTCAGAGCCAGTCTACAGCAACTTGACATCTGAATTCTGATTGGCTTTTTGACCATTTATTCAGCATTTCTCTTAGGTTAATCTATGCTTTTATTCAGTTATCCAAATGTTAATAGTTTGCATAAACAGTAGATTTTTATTTTTATTTAAATGCACTTACATGATACTGGCACATGTCCCACGGCCTTTGCTGTTTCCTGAAGTGTAAAGTGTTGTAGGTTCAGTTAGGTTTATGCTAGTGTGTATGTCACACACCCAGCAGACACCATAAGTCTAATCTCCTAAAATAGAACACAGGTGGGCATGTCCCATCCCTCTATCATTTTACACAGTGATAATTTCTCTCATGTGCCACTACAGTCTACACACTACAGTATATTTACAGTCACACTGATAAAATGTATTGAAGACAAACATGTCTGTCTGTCAATCAATCGATCGATCAATCGATTGATTGATCATGTGGTTTCCCAAACCATAGTGGATCCTATACCAAATAATTTGTTAAATTTTAAACCTCTCTTGACCCTGTTGTCTTAAATATAATAAATGATTCCTTGCGCACAGGAGTGGTTCCAGAAGCATTTAAAATTACTGCTGTAACTCCTATACCAAAAACGGCTAACGTAGATTTGGGCAACCTCAATCATTTTTGTCCCATTTCTAATCTCTTTCTTGCTAAACTTCTTGAGCGGATTGTGGTTTCTCAGTTGTATACTCATCTCATTGTAACTAATCTTTTCGAACCCCTCCAATCTGGTTTTTGTAAATTCCACAGCACTGAAACGGCTTTAGTAATGGTTACAAATGACCTGTTGATTGCTGCGGACTCCGGTTGTCCTTCAATATTGATACTTCTTGACACTGTGGATCACTCTCTATTACTCACTCGTTTGGAAACTATTTTTTGGTGTTTTCGACACTGTATTAAATTGGTTTTAGTCTCATCTCTCCGATTATAGGCAGTTTATTTAGTTTATTTTTATATAAAGTTGGTTCAGTTCAATTTGGTGTCCTACAAGGTTCGATTTTGTGTCCACTGCTTTTTAGTATGTACATCTTTCCTCTTGGTCAGCTTTTGGGAACTCTTTGTCTTAAGTTTCAACTTTTATGCGAATGACCCCCAGATATACATTCATACAAATCCTGGCAATAATGTAGCCATTGGCTATCTTGAACACTGCATTTCTGAGATGAAAATATGGATGCCTCAGCAATTCCTCTGTCTACTTAGTGAAAAATCTGATGTAATGCTTATCGGTTTACACCATCAAACCAATAAAGCTGTTTTTACCTTAAAATTAGAAAGCACTGTTTTGAATCCCATGTTCAAAGTACATTTAAAATAAAAAAAATTTCATCTCAGGAACATCTTTTTCAGTTGTTGAAAAATGTAACAATTCTTTTTTTTTTTCAAGCATCGATTACTTTAATGTTTTGCTTTTTGTGGTTTTGAAATCTACATTAAACTAATTACAGGTTGTCAAAAATTCAGCTGCTAGGATTTTGCCTAAGACAAGTTCTGGTAAGCATATATACTGTGTCTGTGTGTGTATATATATATATATATATATATATATATATATATATATATATATATATATATATATATATATATATATATATATATATATATATAATGTATGTATGTATATGTATGTATATATATATGTATGTATATATATATATATTAGACTAATATATTGTGTTTATGATTTATTATTTGGTATTAGATATTCTGTTGTTGTTGACAAGCACCTTCTGCTATTGCCTAATCCCTTTCCAAAGCATGTTTCGAAAAGAGTTGTTTTATTTATTTTAAATATATGGTTTTGTTTGAGTTTGTAGGAAGAGATTGTGGGCTGTGGCTTTACTGGGAAATAATTGCTGCGCTTGAGATGTACATTTTTCCAACTAAAAATAAATTGAAGTGGTCCTTTCGGTGCCTATAGATTTGTTGTTTTTCATTTCATTGCCAGCATTGTTTTATTTGCAATCAAAAGATGTAAGAGCATGCTAATGTTTGAGGAAACATGTCCGCTTTATCCATGATGTCATTGAGCAGTTGGGTGTGTTGTAAACACCATCCCAACACATAGCATAGTGTTCTGTTACAAAATGTCCTGCCAATCATTCAGCATTACGTATTTAAATAGCTGTTTATCATCTTTAGCTGTTTCAGTTATAAAACCTTCCAGCCAAAACTTCTGATTGTGTCCGTATTGCCAGTCTGTCTATGCAGAGTGTCATCAATCCTCTCACTGCCTGTCAGCTTCATGTAGATTTGCGACTGTTTGTAACACCCGTAAATTTAGAACATGAAGTAGTTGCAATTTCAAAGCAGTTACAGAGGTGTCGCCTTATATACTCGAATCATAACATCTCTACGAAAGGGTGTTGTGTCTGCAACTGCACTGCCTTAGCAACACTGTTTGTTTTAAGTGTTCTTATTTTTTTAACAGTATATTAAAAAATAGGTCTGGTAACTAATAGTATGTGTTCTTGCAATTAACAATATGCCTGTTATTCAATAATAACAATAATACTGTTCTTGTTACAGTGTGAATTACCATGACGACAGAGCCGAATTCAGAGTTAGAAGGCAATCCGGAGCAGCAGGGGGCAGGTGCAGCTCCACCTCACACAGCCCCACCCTTAGACGACCAGCTTCCACCTGCAGCTGCCCATAGTACCCCAGTTAAAAAAGAACAGGTAACATCTGTTTTCTAAATCCAAGGCATATTATTGGGGTGTGTTGTATTTATTTTATACTGTTTCTTAATTCAACTGAGGGGGGATGTTTTGTAATGTATATTTTTTTAATGTTCTGGACTTTTTAACATGCATCAGTTTAAAATTTGATTTGAGGAAGGAAACTAAAAAATTTTGGAAAACCCAAACCTTTCTAGAAATATCATTAACCAGGTAGAATGGCAAATAAAATAAAATAAAACAATGTGAAATAAACTTATATAATGCCAGACCTTGAACATCTCCACCCAGCCTTTAAGATTAATAAAAGTAGAAAAATGCCTCTGACCCATTCAGAGCACTAGTTCAAAGTTTATTTAGTCTATATGTGTTCGTGATGTTTAGGAGATTGGGCCATTTTCTTTATCTGTTTTCTCCTGAGCAGAACGGCGCGAGAGAGGCAGGGGGTGTTGCACAGGGGAAAGCTGATCAGCAGTCAACTGAGGACGAGTCCACCCCCTACAAGTCCACTTCCAGCAAGCTCTCTAGGTCTCCCATTAAGGTGAACAAGAAGCCCAAAAACATGCAGTGCAAAGTGGCGCTTCTGGATGGTTCAGACTACACCTGTGTGGTGGAAGTGAGTGAAGTTTCTCAGTTATAACTATTATTACTAATATTATGATTTTAATCAAATTTAGCCAAGCTTATGTTTAATCTTATTCTTTTTATCACCATGCATTTGACCTAGGGAATCACTTTTGTGAGATGCTGTCTGTGTGTGTCTCACATATATACTGTATGTGTATATATATATATATATACAGTGAGGAAAATAAGTATTTGAACACCCTGCTATTTTGCAAGTTCTCCCACTTAGAAATCATGGAGGGGTCTGAAATTGTCATCCTATGTGCATGTCCACTGTAAGAGACATAATCTAAAAAAAAAAAATCCAGAAATCACAATGTATGATTTTTTAACTATTTATTTGTATGATACAGCTGCAAATAAGTATTTGAACACATGACAAAGTCAATGGTAATATTTGGTACAGTAGCCTTTGTTTGCAATTACAGAGGTCAAACGTTTCCTGTAGTTTTTCACCAGGTTTGCACACACTGCAGGAGGAAATTTTGGCCCACTCCTCCACACAGATCTTCTCTACATCAGTCAGGTTTCTGGCCTGTCGCTGAGAAACACGGAGTTTGAGCTCCCTCCAAAGATTCTCTATTGGGTTTAGGTCTGGAGACTGGCTAGGCCACGCCAGAACCTTGATATGCTTCTTACAGAGCCACTCCTTGGTTATCCTGGCTGTTTGCTTCGGGTCATTGTCATGTTGGAAGACCCAGCCTCGACCCATCTTCAATGCTCTAACTGAGGGAAGGAGGTTGTTCCCCAAAATCTCGCAATACATGGCCCTGGTCATCCTCTCCTCAATACATCGCCCTGTCCCATGTGCAGAAAAACACCCCAAAGCATGATGCTACCACCCCTTATGCTTCACAGTAGGGATGGTGTTCTTGGGATGGTACTTATCATTCTTCTTCCTCCAAACACGTTTAGTGGAATTATGACCCAAAAGTTCTATTTTGGTCTAATCTGACCACATGACTTTCTCCCATAACTCCTCCGGATCATCCAAATGGTCATTGGCAAACTCAAGACGTGCCTGGACCTATGCTGGTTTAAGCAGGGAAACCTTCCGTGCCATGCATGATTTCAAACCATGACATCTTAGTGTATTACCAACAGTAACCTTGGAAACGGTGGTTCCAGCTCTTTGCCGTTCATTGACCAGCTCCTCCCGTGTAGTTCTGGGCTGATTTCTCACCTTCCTTAGGATCATTGAGACCCCACGAGGTGAGATCTTGCATGGAGCCCCAGTCTGAGGGAGATTGACAGTCATGTTTAGCTTCTTCCATTTTCTAATGATTGCTCCAACAGTGGAACTTTTTTCACCAAGCTGCTTGGCAATTTCCCCGTAGCCCTTTCCAGCCTTGTGGAGGTGTACAATTTTGTCTCTAGTGTCTTTGGACAGCTCTTTGGTCTTGGCCATGTTAGTAGTTGGATTCTTACTGATTGTATGGGGTGGACAGGTGTCTTTATGCAGCTAACGACCTCAAACAGGTGCATCTAATTTAGGATAATAAATGTAGTGGAGGTGGACATTTTAAAGGCAGACTAACAGGTCTTTGAGAGTCAGAATTCTAGCTGATAGACAGGTGTTCAAATACTTATTTGCAGCTGTATCATACAAATAAATAGTTTAAAACTCATATATTGTGATTTCTGGATTTTTTTTTTTAGATTATGTCTCTCACAGTGGACATGCACCTACCATGACAATTTCAGACCCCTCCATTATTTTTAAGTGGGAGAACTTGCAAAATAGCAGGGTGTTCAAATACTTATTTTCCTCACTGTATATATATATATACACACACACACACACACACACACACACACACACACACACACCGTGCTGTGCGTCAGGTGCAGAAACTGGCTTCAAAAAACAGACGCATAAGTGCTGCCAGCACTGCTTTAGAGGTTGCAGAAGCGGAAGGAAGCCTCTTCTGGAACTGGCTCACAAGAAAACCTGCAAACATTTTGCTAAAAACAACCTGTCCAAGAGCATAAATTACTGGCCTGTGGTCTGTTGAGATTAAGATAAATTTGTTTGGCTTAGATGGTGTACAGCATGTGTGGTGATGCCCTGTGAGGAGAACCAAGAAAACTGTGTTCTGCCTACAGTCAAGCATGGTGGTGGTCATTAAGGGAAACATGGATTACAACATGTACTGTGACATTCTGAAGCAGAACACAATTTCCTTCCTTCAAAACTCTTTGGAATATATATACAGTGGGTACGGAAAGTATTCAGACCCCCTTAAATTTTTCACTCTTTGTTATATTGCAGCCATTTGCTAAAATCATTTGAGTTCATTCTTCTTCCTCATGAATGTACACATAGCTCCCCATATTGACAGAAAAACACAGAATTGTTGACATTGTTGCAGATTTATTAAAAAAGAAAAACTGAAATATCACATGGTCCTAAGTATTCAGACCCTTTGCTGTGACACTCATATATTTAACTCAGGTGCTTTCCATTTCTTCTGATCATCCTTGAGATGGTTCTACACCTTCATTTGAGTCCAGATGTGTTTGATTATACTAATTGGACTTGATTAGGAAAGCCACACACCTGTCTATATAAGACCTTCCAGATCACAATGCATGTCAGAGCAAATGAGAATCATGAGATCAAAGAAACTGCCTGAAGAGCTCAGAGACAGAATTGTGGCAAGGCACAGATCTGGCCAAGGTTCCAAAAAAATTTCTGCTGCACTTAAGGTTCCTAAGAGCACAGTGGCCTCCATAATCCTCAAATGGAAGACGTTTGGGATGACCAGAACCCTTCCTAGAGCTGGCCGTCCGGCCAAACTGAGCTATCGGGGGAGAAGAGCCTTGGTGAGAGAGGTAAAGAAGAACCCAAAGATCACTGTGGCTGAGCTTCAGAAATGCAGTCAGGAGATGGGAGAAAGTTGTAGAAAGTCAAACATCACTGCAGCCCTCCACCAGTCGGGGCTTTATGGCAGAGTGGCCCGACGGAAGCCTCTCCTCAGTGTAAGACACATGAAAGCCCGCATGGAGTTTGCTAAAAAACACCTGAAGGACTCCAAGATGGTGAGAAATAAGATTCTCTGGTCTGATGAGATCAAAATAAAACTTTTTGGCCTTAATTCTAAGCGGTATGTGTGGAGAAAACCAGGCACTGCTCATCACCTGTCCAATACAGTCCCAACAGTGAAGAATGGTGGTGGCAGCATCATGCTGTGGGGGTGTTTTTCAGCTGCAGGGACAGGACGACTGGTTGCAATCGAGGGAAAGATGAATGCAGCCAAGTACAGGGATATCCTGGACAAAAACCTTCTCCAGAGTGCTCTGGACCTCAGACTGGGCCGAAGGTTTACCTTCCAACAAGACAATGACCCTAAGCACACAGCTGAAATAACGAAGGAGTGGCTTCACAACAACTCCGTGACTGTTCTTGAATGGCCCAGCCAGAGCCCTGACTTAAACCCAATTGAGCATCTCTGGGGAGACCTAAAAATGGCTGTCCACCAACGTTTACCATCCAACCTGACAGAACTGGAGGGGATCTGCAAGGAGGAATGGCAGAGGATCCCCAAATCCAGGTGTGAAAGACTTGTTGCATCTTTCCCAAAAAGACTCCTGGCTGTATTAGATCAAAAGGGGGCTTCTACTAAATACTGAGCAAAGGGTCTGAATACTTAGGACCATGTGATATTTCAGTTTTTCTTTTTTAATAAATCTGCAACAATGTCAACAATTCTGTGTTTTTCTGTCAGTATGGGGTGCTATGTGTACATTCATGAGGAAGAAGAATGAACCTAAATGATTTTAGCAAATGGCTGCAATATAACAAAGAGTGAAAAATTTAAGGGAGTCTGAATACTTTCCGTACCCACTGTATATATATATATATATATATATATATATATATATATATATATATATATATATATATATATATATATATATATATATATACACATACACACATTTAATATGATTGCAAATCTTCTACAGGTGGGTTTTTTTGATCAGGCAGGGGTACCTGATCTGACTGGTGTCCAGAGCAACAAATTCAAGTCACCACTAAGCAGTGATCAGTGAACAGCTTTGTTCCTGTTTTTTTTCCAAGCATTCAGAACATATGACTTCAATTTTGATCACGAAGTCAATCACTGAACTTTGGCCCACTGTGCTTAGGTACCAAGTGATCTTTTGATCCAAAAAAGTTTTAAAATATAAAAGAAATGAAGAACATAGAGAATTTGAAATTATTTCAAATGCAAGTCCTGAAATGTTTTTTTACCTTTTACTTCTCAGAATGGAAGAAATATTTTTGCTAAATATTTGCAGTAAACTAGTGGCATAATAGTATAATATTCAGTATGTGGATACAACCAATTTTATTACATAAATTATTACAAATATGTTTATCTTTTATTTTAGTTTTTGTAAATATAAAATCGTGTTGCTAGGTTTGGGTGCATAGAAAGCAATATTCATTGCAATATGGTTCTTAATTGCCCTTTATGATCATATAAAGACTCTCCTTCAACATGTCTACAGTGTCCTACTGATTCCAAGGACCCGAGTTCCATTTGGCTATATAAATCTGTCATGCTGCATTTGTTTATGGTGTTTTAGTTGCTGTCTGTGTAGGACAGTGCTAAGTGTTAAATGACGTCTGCCAAGAGCTAGAATTTAAACTACTCAATGCCGTTTTATCTTAAACTACCGGATTTGGCTGGATTAGTACATGCGCCTAATCTGTTTAAGCTTTCTACTTGTAAAATGTCTTGTCAGGTACCGCTGTTTGTGTATTTACATTTTTATACTGTTAGAATGCCCTATTTTCTGAGCTAAACCCTGGTTAGTCTGTTATGCGTACATGCAGATTGAGAATAAACATTTCAGCCTTAATATTCAAATATTTAAACTTTTGCCAACACATTCACAAGCAAGGTGACATTTATGACACACAGAAACTTAAGGCTCTATTTTATTTTTTAAGCTTGAGGATTAGCAGTGTATTAAGCAATAATAAAGTATAAAATATATAAACCTTTATAGCCTCTATGTACCAAAACATTCTAAATTTAAGCTAAATTCATTTTTGAACAATTCTTCCACGGCTATCAGTTAAATAACAGGATGCTTGGGTAGTTAACTGTCTTCTTACTGAACTGTGACACACAATTAGTTTGGCTGCTACAGATAATGAATGATAAGCCACAAGTTTGTTATAAAAAGAGATGTGTTCACAGCTTATCTTTCAAAACACCACCACAGACACAAATTTTTTTATGAAATGCGGCAAGAATTCTCAGTCTGAACAGGCATGGAAATAAATCTCTTTGTTTTATAGCACTGCATGAACCCTGAATCCTGAATAGTTAGGGGTTAATCAATCAATCAATAAACAAACAAGCTAATAAATAGATAAATGCAACTGACAAACTTTTTTTTTGGACCCTTCTGCTAGAGTTCCTACCTGGTTTTCTATTGTCAGGCAGTTTACCAAGATTCATAGAAGCAAAGTTTAAGTGACCGAAAAGGTTAACTTTTATAGAATTTTAAGAAGGTGCATAGTAATGTTTAATTAGCAGTAGTGCAAGCAAAGCACATGGGTAAGAGACATTTATAATAGATTGATACGGACAAATAGGGGCTGTGCATCCAGTCTGCCTACAAACCATGGTGAATATGTCCACAATGCAGTTGGCTAGTTTCTGCTTAGACAAGAGACTCTTTTTTCATTCTATTAATTTACACAGTTTGGTGATCACATTGTGGGTTCACAAATCATCTGGCCACAAAAGTATGTAAAGTCAAGTCAAGTCAAGTCAAGTTTATTTGTATAGCGCTTTTCACAACAGACATTGTCTCAAAGCAGCTTTACAGAAAACAACAGGCTGCAATATGTAATGTAAAGTAATCTTAATGCCAAAACATCTCCAATTTTATTTGCTTAAGTTAATGATCACAGTAATACAGGTTTTTTTAGCACCCATTTCAGATTGGCATCTTAGATGGGGAATTAGAGGAGGGTCTAATCGAGATCCAGTGCAAGGATGGAATCCGATACAGGGCTCCAGGCTCTATGGCCCTGTGTTGTGACATGGTGCTGTGGCTACCATATTTACCCATCAAGTAGATGGTTACTTGAAGTGAGCATGTTGGTCAGTGTACCACATCTAGTTGATGATGCCAGGGTGTTCTGATCACTTGCACTGACCACTTTCATTGTGGATAAATGTGGATAGGTCCACCAGTGGTGGAAAGATATATCTCAATTTTATCTCAGGTCTGATTAGTGTGTTTGAATCTCACCCCTCAAGCACTACACTGCTTTATAGCCAGTATGGAGGGTATCCATTTTAAATGTCTTTCTACAATGGGACACTACCCCCAAGCAGACATCTCTCATTAGAAAAGCCAAGCTAGGTCTATGCCCCAATGACTGTAATGAGGACAAGTGTCTGTTTGTAGTATTTGGAATTCAGCCATAGGCTAATAACCTGCTTCAGAACAGCTCTTAGTTCCAGCAACCTCAAGGGAATTACTGTGCAGTTATAACATCCTCAGCATTAACTGGTGCTGCACTTAGAAACCTGACTGAATATGACTTGCATGTACAATAATGTCCCCAGTGAAATTAGCTTAATGTCAGTGAATTGTGTAATCCATTTCATTTTCAGTTGATCTTTTCTGAGATCAACATGAGACTGAGTTCTGAAATGTATACAAGGAGAGTGGAAATATCCTAAATGTTCTACTCAATAGTGGCAGTGCATGTTATGTAAAGAACCACTCACAGGCTTTAGTTTTTTTATATGGCAAGTGAGGTGAAATGTTCAGAGGGACCTAGTGCAGGTAGAAAACACAAGTTCAGCAACACAGCAACTTTGAAGTGCTAACTAGAGAACAGCAAAGTGAGAGATCGCAATGCTAATGAGGCAGAAATAACTGACCTGAGAAAAAAAATTACCTGGTAGGTCACAACGGTTATGTTTTCTTTATTTTACATGTTTTGATCTAAACTTTTAGCACTAGCACTAGATCACATGTGACATTCTGGGGAATTTAAATAAATCTGGCTGTGAATCAAAAAAAAAAAAAAAAGAGAAGTATGTCTTTTTTGTGTTGGTGTCTGTATTTGGTGATTACATAACCAACTCCAGAAACATTAATGACTAGTCAAGTTGTCATCGGTCTATTACCAAATAAAACATTTCAACTTTTCCTCAAACCTTCTTTACAGTAAAGGCCACAAATCCCCTGATTCATGGACAAGGAAAAAAGTGTGACAGATGATTTTTTTTTTTTAAGTAAAATGCCACCTATTACAAGACTTTTGAATCAATGCTTGTGTTTTTATTTACATTTTATAAATCATTATTTGAAAGGGTCCAGTGATTTAGAAACAGCAACATTATAGATGCAGATGAGAGCCTGTTCTTTCCATCAAATCATACATTTTTTATATGACTCTATTTCTCTTCCTTCTCTTCTCTGCAGTCCCCTCCCTTTCTTTTTTTGCTCATGTTCTATTTTTTTTCTAGGCTCATCTGCCATTACACACAGTTGTAACCCCATTAGCTTGTATCTTAATGAGGTCTTTGTTCCAGGTACCTGCAGAATGCTTCTGATTCATTGAAAGTCCTCTGCAACTCTCATGATGAACATCTTAAAGAAATAAGGACTTTTACTCCAGGAAAAGCTTTGAAACTGAGAGCTACATCTTGTGTACCGATTAATGTGTTTTCAGTTTGATCTAAAATTACAAATTTGCTCAATTTACCTTTTATTTTATGTTATTATTAATGATATTTATCTATGTGAAGACACTGATCATGTTAATGATTTCTCATAATAATTATCAACAATGATTTAACAAAGTAGGAAAAAGCTATTTTTAAAAAAGGCCCGCAGGCCTTTTGCAGACCACCTGTTCCCTGTACCATGTTGGTGACCCCTGGTCTGTAATCGTTGTTTTTTTTTTTTTCTACCTTAATATATACTGAAGACAATGAAATTTGTAGGCACAATTTGAAAGATTAGATTAAGTTTTTGCTTTTTAGTCGAATAGAAACGGTGATGGTTGATTTGTTTCTAAATAATATTAATGCAGTCTGACAATTCTGCCCTGATCCATTGGCTAATGAAATAGTGGAGATGTTAAGAACAGATATCATCCTGAAACACAACATTGCTATCAGTTTAGATCAGACATAATTTACTGTTAATTTCACTTTTTGTTTTATTCAATCAATGCCTCTGACATGTTGCAGAGATCATGCATATAGACACGTATAACAAACTTTTGTGAAATGTTCTGTTATCAGCTGTTCATATTAACATGGCAACAAAAACTTGCATTTCTTACTTTATTACTGTATTTTAGTCTGATATTAATATAAGTTACAGTTAAAAAGTTACATTTGAAATAATTTGACTTGGGGTCAAGATCTGTGTTTTATTAAACTGATGTAAAATTTAGCATCTTAAAATGTATAATGTACAAAAAAAATTACAATGTTATTTAGCACTAATGACTGTCAATAATAACAGTTTCTGGTAGGGCTTATTTGTGGCTGCTGGCCTTATAGCACACACTGAGCATCTGTTGCCATTACGTTGGGTGTAAAAAGAGTGTGTGTGGGGGGGTGAGTGCAAGGGAGAAGAGTTGCAGCCTGTCCCCCATTTACTGCCCTTAATGTGCATCAGACTGTCTCTGGGGGTGAGGTGTACTTTTACTGAAATGCTTTCCCCTGTGACAGACAGTAATGCATTGGGTTTCATCTGCCATGAAAAGGCTTAAAAATAGCTCTTCTACCAACTACAGCTTTTCAGGAGCACGGTGTGAAAGTGGAATTCAATGCTTGAATATTTCAAGGCAGTGCCAAATGCAGTTAAATGAAATGTAGTAAAAAATTATCAGTTTATAATTGTACTGTAATGATGATGTATTCAACTCAGTTTGAGGAAATGGTTAGCAAAGTGAAAAAAAAAAAGTTTTACAAAGAAATGTTATATTCACAAATATGTAATTTCGGTATAAATCTTCTGATATACTATCCACATATCTGTGTTTCTTTAAGCAATGTATTAAGAACTTATTTTGTGTTTACACTCTCCACTGTGCACTGAGACCTTATTTATAAACTCGGGGTACTCTGTAACCATAGATTTCCTCAGGGCTGTCTGTGTTTTTTACATGAAGGTTATTGGATTACAGATATTTATTCTACCAGAGCATCTAATTACACAATGGATGAATATGATGAACGTTTTTGATCGTGTGTGGTTTTTTTTATTTTGTTTTTTTTTACTATTATTTTATTCCCTATTTTTATCCTAATTTTTTATCTTGGTTAATGCTTACCTGCCAATTCACAATAACAAACACTAATTAAAATAGCTATGTATCTGGTAGAGAAGGCTATCATGTATGTCCAGCCAACCATTAGCTGACATGTGACCAATCTAGTTATGACATGTGAAGCCAGCCAACTAGAAACATAACACTCCCGGAGAAAAGCGCCAGCCACCCCAGTTTCCCTTGCATCAGCTCACAAATGTCAATGAATGGTATTTGTGATATTTGGTAAACAGAGTATGCCATTCCATCCATCCAATGAGCATAGCCATATTTGTTTTAATGGACTGCCATCATTGGATGCCTGTGAAATGGATGCATGTGATTACTTTTCTGTTGCACCACTCAATAGCCTCATGATTGTGTGACCTCAAAATATACTTGATGTAACAGTTGTTGATAGTGAAGTTAATGTGATGTTATCCGCATCAGCAACACCAGTTAATGAGTGTATTGTGATGAGTGCATAATAAAATGTAATTGTGCTGACAAAGGATTTCTCTGTCCATAGAAGCGAGACAAAGGCCAGGTGATTTTTGACAAAGTCTGTGAACATCTTAACCTTCTGGAGAAAGACTACTTTGGAATAACATTCCGTGATGCTGAAAATCAGAAGGTGGGCTTTTTCTTATTTCAAGATGTGAAAACAATTTACAATCTTTTATTTATGCAGAATCTTCTAAGAGCATTTTTATTTCCACAGAACTGGTTAGACCCAGCCAAAGACATGAAGAAGCAAATCAGGGGTAAGTGCTTGTAAACTAGTGCATGTGTGTAGATAATTCAGCATACATCATGTACAGTTGGGCTTTTTACTGAAAATATAAATAAAAAAATAAATAATAAATGTATTTAAATGTATAAATTAAATGTTTCCAGTTGATTATTCTGGGGAATGCACAGTTAAAACGTGTTTAGAAAGCATTGGGTTAAAACTAAACCACATGGATTAGTCTTGATAAAATATTACCAAGTCTAGTGAAAAATATATAATCTTGTCAGTTAACTTGTTGTATTACATAACAAACTTGTTATATAATTAATAGGTTTATGATTAGCTTACATGGAGCTTTTCATTAAAATTTTAATCTAAATCCACAGGAGGTACTATTGTGCAAATTGATCATTGTTATTAAAATGAAAAATGTAGAAACTAAGTAGCTGACACGACACAGTAACACTCAATAATTATCAAATATCAATTAATTCATTATTTTTTACATAATATAATAATTATCTGAATTGTGCCATGCTAAATGTTCTATTCTGTACATAGTTCATTACACTGTCTTGTGATGTGATGAAAATTATTGTAATTTTGATTTTGCCTTTTGCCTCTGTTACATTTGCATTTTTCTGTTTTAAATCTATTGACCTACTGTTCCAGACGTTTGCTTTTAAGTTACCAGTCAGGCCAATGAAATGATTCATAATAGCTTTCAGCTTTGAAAGAGTGTCATTGAAGTCTTAGCCATTACTACTATGGGTGATTTATTTTCTGTTCTTTTCTTTCAGGAGTTGCCTGGAATTTCTCTTTCAATGTGAAGTTTTATCCCCCTGACCCTGCTCAGCTCTCTGAGGACATCACAAGGTCAGAGCAATCTGTTAAATTGCAGTAACAAAAACACTTGAACGTGCAAGCAGAATTATTTAGAGAATTCTTAATCCTATTCATGTGTCCTTGTATTTCTTATTGCTAGTCCTTTTGGAGTGGTACTATTTATTTTAGCTGAACATTTTCTTGATTTTTAACTTTCTTCTTTCTTCATTGTAATTGCATATTGTAATTGATATGCTTCAATTTAATTGCCTTCTTGGAAAAAGATGCATGTTTTTTATTGTTGTCTGCTTGTTTCTTTTTGTATTTCAGGTATTATCTATGTCTACAGTTGAGAGATGATATAGTGTCTGGACGTCTTCCTTGCTCCTTTGCCACACACACAGTGCTTGGTTCCTATACAGTCCAATCAGAATTGGGAGATTACGATCCAGATGAATACAGCATTGACTACGTGGGCGATTTCCGCTTCGCTCCCAACCAAACGAAGGAACTTGAAGAGAAAGTCATGGAGCTCCACAAGACCTACAAGTGCGTTTCACATAATCTCTTCCAAGAGATATTTACAGTATTTTACAAAAGTGAGTACACCCCTCACATTTCAGCAACCATTTTAATATTTCTTCTCAGGGGACAATACTATAGAAATGAAACTTGGATATGTTTAAGAGGAGTCAATGTGCAGCTTGTATAGAAGTATAGATTTACTGTCCTCTAAAAAATAACCCAACATACAACCATTATTGGTTAAATAACTGCCAACAATAATGTTGTACACCCTAAGTGATAACAGCTGTACGCTTTGTAACCGTGCAAAGCCTCATGTCCTATTCATCATGTTCATATATATGTCTACTTGACAGGACCTTACAAATTTGTGTATCTTGTATTAGAGCAGTTAAAATGTAATGCTTTGAGTACAATTCTCTTTTACTGACCAGGGCCAGGGTCATGGAGGTTTTCCAAGACACGTTCCACTCGGAACAGGCCTTGCAAGGGTTGATCAAAGAAGTTGAGTTGAGGTGCAAAAGCTGTCTTAAAAAAAACAAATGCATGAGTGCTGCCAGCATTGCTTTAAAGGTTGCAGAAGCGGAAGGTCCACATGTCAGTGCTCAGAATATATATGCCGCACACTGCATCAAGCCGCTTTGCATGGTCATCGTCCAAGAAGAAAGCCTTTTCTGAAGCTGGATCACAGGAAAGTCTGCAAACAGTTTGCTGAAGAAAACCTGTCCATAACATGGATTAATAGAACCATGTCCTGTTCATTGAGGGAAACATGAATTCCAACATGTACTGTGACATACTGAAGCAAAACACCATGCCGTCCCTTCAGAAACTGGGCCGAACAGCAGTTTTCCAACATAACGAACCCAGACACACTGCCAAGATGACAACAGCCTTGCTGAAGGTGATGGAGTGGCCAAGTATGTCTCCAGACCTAAACCCTATTGAGCATCTGTGGGGCATCCTCAAGCGGAAGGTGGAGAAGCGCCATGTGTCTAACATCCAGCAGCTCCGTAATATTATGATGGAGGAGTAGAAGAGGATCCCAGCAACAATCTGTGCAGCTCTGGTGAATTCCATGTCCAGGAGGATTTAACCAGTGCTACATCACAATGGTGCTCACACAAAATATTGACACGTTCGACACTCTTTTGACATGTCTTTATTGAAGTCACATTTGTTGCCAGTTATTTAGACAATAATGGCTGTATGTTGAGTTATTTTCAGAGAACAGTAAATCTGTACTACTATACAAGCTGCAGAGTAATGAATCTAAAATATATCCAAGTTTCATTTCTATAGTATTATCCCTTGAAAACATAATAAATGGTTGCTGAAATGTGAGGGGTGTACACACTTTGTAAGATACTGTATATAGTTGTATATATTGTGCATGGTATATTTTAATGTTTAACAATGCAAATTCTTATAGCTCTATTAAAGTCAGGTTTTTGGAAAATGTGTATTATATATTGTCCATCTTCCACCAGAGGGATGATGCCAGCTGAGGCTGAAATGCATTTTTTAGAGAACGTCAAAAAGCTTTCGATGTATGGAGTGGACCTACATCATGCCAAGGTACAGAAACTCGCTTTATCTTTTTGCATTGTTACATCATTCTAAGAAAGCGGGAACTGGAGTCATGTAGTAGCTTGTATCATGACAGCCTCTAACATGACACTAACATTTTTTGTCATTTTAAAGGAATTTGCTTCCAAAACGAATTTGTTTTAAACAATAAAAATATAAAACTTTGAGTTCATCTTATTTACTGTTTGTTACTGTAGACTGTGATTGCTGATTTTTTAAAATTATTTTGTTTTATTTTGAATTTAGCTCTCATCATTAATTAATAGGTTTCCACTGACCAACATAATGCAAAATATATTGGATCCAATGATGTCCAACATATACATATATTTATTTATTTTATTTATTTTTAGGGGTGTAACTGTACACAGATTTCATGGTTCGGTACGTAACTTGGTTTTTAAGTAATGGTTAGGTTACATTTTGGTAAAGTTAGGGGGAACAAATGCAAAACATAAAATTGCTTGTAATTTTCCATTAACACAGTTTATTATTATTATTAATATTTGTGAACGACATTTAAACTGTTTATATTTTAATAACAATTTTAAATAAAATTCCTGCTTGGTTAAATAATATATAAAATAATATTTTATAATTTTTTAAAATAAAAATAGAATAAATAAAATGCATGCAATAAACTTTTTTATTATATTGATTAAATTGAGTCATCAAATAAATCGGCACATATAAATCGATTAAATGAAATAAATTGAAAAAATTTCATTAAATAGTTTACATTTGTTAGACCCATTTTGGTAATACAGGGTGTGTGTGTGTGTGTGTGTGTGTGTGTGTGTGTGTGTGTGTGTGTGTGTGTGTGTGTTTTACATTTAAATGTTAAATTTTCTTAAGATATGATCTACTTAACTGTTCTGCTTATTTTAGCGTACTTTAACAAATGTCTTCATTACTTCCATCCTTTATTCTTTCACTATCTCAATATTCGGAATTGTCAGGATTTTCTCCTGCAAGTTATATCATGCATATAACTGTTTTTGACAAAAAAAAAATCTTAAATCTTGAATCCATAGCACTAGTGTTAGCCACGGGCCCTTTCCGGGATAGTGGTTGACGCTAGCACTACCGATTCTTTATCATTTTAATGCATGCACAAAACAAATTTAATTTCAGGTACGGAGTGAGTATGTCACGGAAACACCAGACGTCGGAATATAATCCGGGAGCGAAACAAGGTGTTGTTAATTGATCTTTAACAGAATAAACACAGGAGAATAAGAAATGGGAGTGCAGGGAAGAATAGACTTAGCTGTAGCATGCTTCACAAGAAGTGTAGCGAGGAGCATAGGAAACTTGGGGGATCGCAAGAGCAGTAGGTAGTCCGGGTGATCTAAGGTAGTATACGGTTGATCGGACGGCGAATGAAGGGAAGAGGGACCTTTTAGGGGCAATGGGTTAATGGGAAACAGGTGCTGGTGATTAATAGCAGGGAGAGGCTGAGCGAGAGTGTTGAGCGTTGGTGGGAGGCGTGACTGGTGGTTCTCTAAAAGAGTAGCTACAGTGACAATACACTTAGTTTCTTTTTTTTTTTTTTACCCCTGGCATTGTTGTGTATGTTTTAATGTTTAATAATGGTCACGCACGGATCAAGAATCAGAAACCGGAATAAAGTCAATTAAGCTTTATTTGCCTTAGTACACGAAGCAGGAGCTTCCAGAAAAGCAAACACCAGAAAACAGGTAGGGTACAGAGCATAGAAAGTCCAGGGATGATCTATAGTGCAAACAGTAAGCGAGTGGGAACGGGGGCCTCATAAAGGCGAGTGTAGATTAGAGAAAGGGGTGGGTGATTAGTAGGAAGGAGAGTCTGAGCGAGTGTGCTGAGTGCAGGAGGGAGGCGTGGTTGGTGGTTCTCTGACATTACCTCCTCCTCCAGGGGTGGCTCTTAATGCCCTAACTCGGCGGTGCGGGGCGGTCAGGATGACTTGCGTGAAACTCCTCCAGGAGCACTGGGTCCAATACGTCCTGTCTGGTGACCCAAGAGCGTTCTTCGATCCATACGTCCCAAGTTCAAAATCTCCTGGACGGAGTACACTGATGGCTGATCCAGTATCTCCGGAGGAGGAGGATCTACATTGACTCCAGGGTCCTCTGTGGTAGGGGGTGTAAAGGGTTTCATCCGTCCAGGGGAAAAGCGGTGGCTGGAAGCCTAGCACGCATTAGAATGGGTTCATGGCCGGTGGCTTCCTGGCACAAGAAGTTCTGCGCGTACTTGGGCTAGGGAAGGAAATGGTTCCAGCTAGCTTGATCCTTGTTGCGGTAAGACCGGAGGTAGCGTCCCAGCTCCTGTATCTTCCGCTCAGTCTGGCCGTTAGTCTGTGGGTGATATCCAGATGACAGGTTGATCGTGACCCCTAGGAGCCGGAAGAACGCTTTCCATCAGAATGTGAACTGGGGTCCCCGGTCAGACACAATTTCGGCCAGGAGGATCAGAGGATCGAACTTAGCATGGTTTGATGGCAAGGCCCAGAAACAAGCGTTTTCCCTTCTGGATATCCCGTGCGGGTTGACGCTCCCTCGGTCGTTGTCCGGATTTCCACCTCCAAATCCCAAATAAGCAAAAAACGATAAGATATCGGATCATGGTCCGATCTTCTGTCACGCACGGATCAAGACAATAGGGCTAAGAATTAGATTGGGCGGAACAATAGGTTCGGGGTCCGTGGGCTTGTCAGGGCCCAAGGATCCAAGACAGGGCTTGCCATTCTGTCATGTTGAAGTGGAAGCGTATGAGAAATAGGGCTTATTTAGCTTGCCGGGGGTTTAGACGCTTGTATGAGGTAGTTATGTCGCTATTGGCGCTCCATATGGCCCTTGCCTATGACAGAGCTTTCTCGGTTAGCAAAGAAATCAGAAACGCTACATTGGATCAGTCGCTGGGAAACTTGGGAGGCTGCATCTCTATATAGAGGTTGACATGCAGGAGGAAGCCGTTGGACTCAGCCGCGTCCCCGGAATAAGAAGCTGGAAGAGCCATTGGGCTGCTGGAGGTGGGTGGTAAACCCCCACTGGTAAAAAGAGAGGCGGCGAGTTCCTTAATAGGATCCGAGATGGGAACTGGCTGTGGATACATCGAGGTAAGATATCGGTTCATGGTCCGATCTTCTGTCACACATGGATTAAGAGTCGAAAACCGGAATAAAGTCAATTAAGTTTTATTTGCCTTAGTTTCCAGAGAAGCAAAAACTGAAAAACGGGTAGGGTACAGAGCATAGGAAGTCCAGGGATGATCTATAGTGCAAACTGTAGATCGGATGGTGAGCGAGTGGGAACGGGGGGCCTTATAAAGGGGAGTGTAGATTTGAGACAGGTGTGGGTGATTAGTAGGAAGGAGAGGCTGAGCGAGTGTGCTGGAGTGCAGGAGGCAGGCGTGGCTGGTGGTTCTTTAACAATAATAATAATAAAAATAATAAAAAATGCTCAAAGTGCGAAGAAAAGACTAAAAAAAATTGCCTGTCACCTGTGTACCGAATTGAAAGCCCTGTACCGAAATATTTTGCAACAAATACATGTACTGTTACACCTCTAATATATGTACGTATACATACATACATTTTTGTTGTTTTTCTAAAATAAATCTGCCAGTTTGTATTGGGTAAAGTCAGTTAAACAAATATGGTGGTAAAGAAAATATAATGAATCTGCTTTGCTCACACATTGAATGTCAATCTTTGAGCAAATTGTTGGATAGCTACTTGCTGTTTTGAAATGGATATAAGGCTAATTAATAGTTTGTAAAGAGATACAAATGTTGAAAAGTCTGTGATGGTCCTGGGTCACAGCGAGCGTTCTTCTTTCTCCTCACAGATTAAATAGAATTATTAGTTTAAGTATATGTATAAGTTTACATGCAAATCGGAGAATGTTATATTTTAGCCTGTAGTTTTTCTAAACTATATGTATGAAAAGGTTTTCCCAAGGTGCACGCACATACTGATGCAATGTTTGTGTGTACATGTGTATAGTTCATGTCTCTTACATACATCATTTATTAATGCCAAGAATGACTCTAGAATGTATGTTTTCCTGTCACACTGTTGATCATATACAGTGGGTACGGAAAGTATTCAGACCCCCTTAAATTTTTCACTTTTTGTTATATTGCAGCCATTTGCTAAAATCATTTAAGTTCATTTCTTTTCCTCATGAATGTACACACAGCTCCCCATACTGACAGAAAAACACAGAATTGTTGACCTTTTTGCAGATTTATTAAAAAAGAAAAACTGAAATATCACATGGTCCTAAGTATTCAGACCCTTTGCTGTGACACTCAAATATTTAACTCAGGTGCTCTCCATTTCTTCTGATCATCCTTGAGATGGTTCTACACCTTCATTTGAGTCCAGAAATTTTTGATTATACTGATTGGACTTGATTGGGAAAGCCACACACATGTTTATATAAGACCTTACAGATCACAATGCATGTCAGAGCAAATGAGAATCATTAAGGTCAAAGGAACTGCCTGAAGAGCTCAGAGACAGAATTGTGGCAAGGCACAGATCTGGCCAAGGTTCCAAAAATTTTTTTGCTGCACTTAAGGTTCCTAAGAGCACAGTGGCCTCCATAATCCTCAAATGGAAGATGTTTGGGACAACCAGAACCATTCCTAGAGCTGGCCGTCCGGCCAAACTGAGCTATCGGGGGAGAAGAGCCTTGGTGAGAGAGATAAAGAAGAACCCAAAGATCACTGTGGCTGAGCTCCAGAGATGCAGTCGGGAGATGGGAGAAAGTTGTAGAAAGTCAACCATCACTGCAGCCCTTCACCAGTGGGGCTTTATAGCAGAGTGGCCCGACGGAAGCCTCTCCTCAGTGCAGGACACATGAAAACCCGCATGGAGTTCTCCAAGATGGTGAGAAATAAGATTCTCTGGTCTGATAAGACCAAGATAGAACTTTTTGGCCTTAATTCTAAGCGGTATGTGTGGAGAAAACCAGGCACTGCTCATCACCTGTCCAGTATAGTCTCAACAATGAAGCATGGTGGTGGCAGCATCATGCTGTGGGGGTGTTTTTCAGCTGCAGGGACAGGACGACTGGTTGCAATCAAGGAAAAGATGAATGCGGCCAAGCACAGGGATATCCTGGACGAAAACCTTCTCCAGAGTGCTCTGGACCTCAGACTGGGCTGAAGGTTTACCTTCCAACAAGACAATGACCCTAAGCACACAGCTAAAATAACGATGGAGTGGCTTCACAACAACTCCGTGACTGTTCTTGAATGGCCCAGCCAGAGCCCTGACTTAAACCCGATTGAGCATCTCTGGAGAGACCTAAAAATAGCTGTCCACCAACGTTTACCGTCCAACTTGACAGAACTGGAAAAGATCTGCAAGGAGGAATGGCAGAGGATCCCTGAATCCAGGTGTGAAAAACTTGTTGCAGCCCTCCCAAAAAGACTCCTGGCTGTATTAGATCAAAAGGGGGCTTCTACTAAATACTGAGCAAAGGGTCTGAATACTTAGGACCATGTGATATTTCAGTTTTTCTTTTTTAATAAATCTGCAACAGTGTCAACAATTCTGTGTTTTTCTGTCAATATGGGGAGCTGTGTGTACATTCATGAGGAAAAGAAATGAACTTAAATGATTTTAGCAAATGGCTGCAAAATAAAAAAGAGTGAAAAATTTAAGGGGGTCTGAATACTTTCCGTACCCACTGTATGTTTCTAAAATGCCAATTCACTTATAAGTGACATACTTTATGTTATGTGTTATTTTTTATGTATCTCTGTGTGTTTTTTGTAGCATTTTATGTCCAAAGTGCAGTGTAAGGAATATTTACCCCTCGCATTACAAAGGCACAATTTGGCATATATAACATTATAACAAATTAATTTGCTCTGTGGTGTTGGTTTATAAAGATATTGATAGGTTTACCTATGTAGCCTTTTGCAAAGTAGATAAAAATTTGACACGTTGAAGAATATTATTGTTTTATCTACTTCAGTATATGCAGCATTTGAACTAAATTAAACCAAATGTAATTCTTATTGGAAAAAAAGTTTTGTTGTGCAATTTGGTGTAATGAGGCTCCCCTTAGGGCTGAATAAACAATTATGAGGTAAACATTCTGTCAAACTAATTTAATAGTAAGTGGCATTAAATATAATCTGTCAGTTGATGAAGAATATTAGACTATTTTTCATATTGCATAATACTTAAAAAAAATAATAATAATAATTAATTACATTTGCTTGTGAAAACATAATTTTCTTTTGCAAATTATAGAGCATGGAAGCATTAATGATTGTTTCATTACAGGTTAATTTTAAAACAATTGGCGACTGTTGGAAAAAACAAAAACAAAAAAACTTTCATAACACTTTTAACCCCAGTGATTTTTCATGTGTAAGATATATATCATCCCATAAATGGTCATTGAGCGGTCTCATCTTATATTACAAGAGACCAAGCAATGATGAGCATGGAAAATGTCCCTCACTTTGGTTAGATCAGCCCTCTTCTTTTTCCCTTTTTTTTTTTTACTGAATGGCCTAGTTGGTAGGAAGCTTCTTTGAGTGCTTGTCTCCAGCTAAAGGAGAGGTAAGGCTGCATTTGTGCATCTGTGTGTCCTTGTATGTTTGTATGCTTCTTCCGTCTGACCTTAGTCTTCGTGCATGACCATGAAGTGAAGAGTCCCATTGTCTGAGCTGCAGCTGATTTAGCCACAATACATACACTATTGTGGCCCACTGCCTATTCTCAGTATGCCTGTTTGCAGAGGTTACATTCCCCAGAAAAAGATCTTCTCATAGTTCTACTTGTTTTACATGTTACCATAGAAAGCATTGTTCAGTCCCAGGGTAATCAAGCTATCATTTCTGTAAACCATTCATTACTTTGTAAACATTTTTTAAAGCGTTCCATCACTATCAATTAAACATCACATTAACAAATAGCTTTAGTCACATCAGAAGGTGTTAAACACCCACTTGTATTTATGACATCCATTATCCTATCCTGAAAACTTCTTGAAAGATTGTTGTAATGGTTTTTTTTTTGTGTGTGTGTAGGCTTAATAGTTGCCTAATATCCCTAATAATTAATAGGTGCAAAGCCAGTTGTGATTGTTTATTCTAGATGTTGCATTAAGTAGATGCCAATAGTGTTTTGAACAGCATCTGTCAGCTGTGAAATGCATACCCATCTTTGAAAGGCTTATTTTTATGTCATATTCTGAATGCCCAAAAAATCTCAGTAACCCTCATTGTGATAACCCATCGCACAGACGAGAAACAAAATTGCATTCGTTTTGTGAGCGATCATTTGAAGCGGACCTGTCAGAGAATTGTATGCTGTGCTAGTACTGCACACAATTGGAGCACAAAGAAATGTGGGGCTGACCAATGACATTTACACAGCCCAAAAAAGAACCAGATTAGGCTTCACATTGCCTGCTGAATGTCTAGTGCATTTTCTTCTCTCTCAGGGGTCTTACCTCATGGACTGCTTAACATTGGTTCCACATTTAATTTTTCTTCACATCTGTACACTCAACATTGCGTTATTACGGTGTCACACTGTTAACAAATCATTTTACATTTCGATCAGCCATTGATAAAAAGATAACATTAAACTTTTCTGATAGGCTTGATACATCAGCAGAGCATTTTGCCTCCCAGCAGATCTCTACTGAAAGATTTAAAAAAATTTTTTTATAAAATTTGACATATTACTTTGGAGCCATTTAGAAAACTTAAGCTGTTTGTCCTGTGATTGTTGTTTCTTTGTTTATGCAATGTCCCAGATATATGTATCTGATTATTCTTTAGGACTCAGAGGGGGTGGAGATAATGCTAGGAGTGTGTTCATCTGGCCTCCTTATCTACCGTGACCGGCTGCGCATAAACAGGTTTGCTTGGCCCAAAGTCCTCAAGATCTCCTACAAAAGGAATAACTTCTACATCAAAATCCGACCTGGAGAGGTGAATTCAGAACTTACATACTGCAATGACTTATAATGCAAAATGCTGACAAATGAACGAAATGTGTTTTTTTGTACGTTGCTATTGTCTAGTTTGAGCAGTTTGAAAGCACGATCGGCTTTAAACTCCCCAATCATAGAGCAGCCAAGAGACTGTGGAAGGTTTGTGTGGAGCACCACACCTTTTTCAGGTGAGAATTATAAAAGTAGGGGGATTTTATTTTTTAATAGTCTGCAATGATTAGTAATAACTTTTGGTCAGTTCTTACATTTTCATGGTTTAGAAATTGGGTTATGTAAAGAGTAGAAATGGGGACATACAAAGGACATACAGCTATGGGAAAATAATCAGTAAGGGGGTGTGTGATGTGTGATAGTACCTTATTAAATATGATTATTTTGTTTTTATTACAGAAATTGTTTTAACTTATTATACAGCAGTAATTTTCCAGAGTTATTATGTAATATGCTGTAAAATTATGCCATACCTATAAGATAAGATATACCTTTATTTGTCCCACATTGGGGAAATTTCTCGAATTTATCAGTCTATAGTTTATTTTATTCTGGAGCATTTAACTTGTTTGGTTAGTATCACTTGTTTTCAAAAATAAATGTTTATGTTACAGAGTAAGCATAAACCTCAAAAAGTCTTCTGGCCTTAGACCTTTTTTAACCAGAATAACTTTCACTCTGACTGTTGCCAAGAGCTTGAACTAAAGACTCATTCTATCAATGTTAATTAATCAATCACTACAAGCCATAATGATGATAGAAATTCATCAACACATTCTAAAATTCAAGCTCCAAAGGAAAGCAACCTACAGTTCTGAGCAGTAAACTGTATCTTGGGGTAAAATTACACACTCTTAATGATGTGGAAAAGTGGCCCACAGAAAAGTGAACTATCATTTCCTTAACAAAACAAAGCCCCAAGTAACATTTAATAGATGTTTGGCTTTCATTCAACATTTAGTCCCCATTTGTTTTTATAAAAACCTCTACACTTCTGGGAAAATGTTCCACTAGATTTTGAAGGGCATCATTATTAGATATTATTATTATTAGATAATATTATTATTAGCTATTACTACTATCATGCATTAGGAGTCCTGGGATGCAGTCAGTTAAGGCTGAAGCTCTATAGCAGGCTACACAAGATCTTTAACTCCAACCATATCTTCATGAACCTTATGTTGTGATTTAGAGCATTGTCATGCTGGAACAGATTTGTGTCCCCTAGCTTAAGTGAAAGGAAAATTGACTGCTACTGCATCCAAAGACACCCTATACATTTGTGTACTTCCAGTTTTGGGAAATGTTGGAATGTCTCAATACTTTTGTCCATATTGTGTGTGTATACTGTATAATTTAAGGATTTTATGTGCAGTTTGTAAAGGCTTGTTGACTTTGGTGAATAATACAATTTTGATATCTGTTTGGAAATGTGATCGTTGTTGCACTGACCTATTAGCATTAGGTAACCAAAGCATATGAACATTATTTATTAGGTTGGTATCTCCCGAAACTCCACCTAAGAAGTTCCTGACTCTTGGTTCCAAGTTCCGCTACAGTGGCCGAACCCAAGTCCAAACGAGAAGGGCCAGTTCACAAATAGTTCGTCCAGCTCCCTTCTTCGAGCGTTCCACCAGCAAACGCTACATCATGTCCCGCAGTCTAGATGGAGGTTGGTTCAGTCTTTTGTTTAGTATATCTGTAGTCTATGGTGAAGTGCTAGATTCAATGTGTTTGCATATAAAATTTTTAAGTTATGCAAATTAAATCTATACAGTTATAAGGAAGTGATTAACATAACTGAACAAAATTGCTGCTACTTATTAAGGCATTAAAAACCTGAGCCTAAATGGATTGCATTATGTAAATTTATCTTTACTAATTAAAATATTTTACAAGCTCAAAATGCAAAACTGATTAATGTTCAGTTAAAAGTGTGTCTTTAATTTAAAGAGTAAGGTCAAGTTTAATGACTGCAGAGCTGGTGTGCTATTCAGTGACATTGTTAAAGCATTATTTCCTCTGATAAAACAGGCTTAAGCAAAGCCCACTACCAGTTCCAGCTACTGTAGTGAATTACTATAAGACATTGTCTAGCATAAAGTAATTATAATACATTTGTGACTGTAGTATCTTATACTGTATCAGTAGAAATTGTTTGCCTTTTACACACTCCATTACCATAATCAGTTTAACAGTGGTATTGTGTTTCTTAATCTTACTTGGCCAAGAGCTCACACACCTTAGCAATCCAAACTGTTTCCCCACAATGATGCCAACATGTTTTTGTGCCTCTGCTAATGGCAGCATGTCAGTCAGCCTCAGTGGAGTTAGTGTCATTGTTATCCTTTGTGTTCACATTGCCTTTTTCATCCAGCATGGCCTTTACTCTTTCTCTACCCACTGTTTTTATTAGCTGGTACCAGACCTTCATCAATGTCTTCCAAGTTGCTTTTTGGTGTCTCTTCTGAGAAGTGCTTGTTGCTGTGCTGGGGCGGCTTCTCTGTTGAACTCCAACATTATTTTGTTCCTTTCTTTTCCTAAAACACATTGTTGAGAGCAAGACAGAAAGACCCACCACAGGGAAGTCTTAAAATGTCTGCTGCCAAATGCACACTTGCATTTTTATTTTCTTCACCCTTGTTTCTAATTAATGGAATAAATTAAAATCATATTGCTCCCCAAGAGCTTACGGAAGCCAGCAGACTTGAATTTGAATCTCAGTTTTAACACTGGGGTTTTGACTACTAATGTTATTATTCTTTTGGATTTAGTGAGGAAACATTTCATTGATGTAATTCACTGAAATGAGCCTGAAATGAAATTATAGATTAAGGAATGTTGTTCCTAATGTAGTTCCTATTATGTGTCCTTTATAATTAGCTCTTCTATACTGTAAAAGAGGACTATGGTTAAACTTCCTTTTGTGTCAGTAACTGCATATCACACACAATATATTAGACATATCAGACAAAAAACACATTTTATCACTTGGGTTTTGAATCTCTCTGTTAAAATACTTGGATCACAATGACACCCTGATTTGTACATAACACATATTGAACATGTGTATTTACTGAATTAAGAAATTACAATGAACAAATCAACTTCTGTGCTGGTCTTGATCATAAATGTGTAAAATAGCCAACTTTTAAAGAGGCATAAAGAACATAATTTGCATTAGCACCTATAAGTAATAGCTAGGAGTTGCAGGTTGATTACAACTTTTCATGCAAAATGCTTTTACAAAATGATACAAACTGTAGATATATGTGAGATACAGTACCTGTCACTTTTAGGGCTTCCAGTGCAATGCATATGCTAACTGCTTATTGCTGCGTCATACAGCTTTTCAGATAAACACTGAATGAACTTGATTTAGCAGTCTTGTGTCCTTTGAAGCAAATTGTCCATAGTCTGTCATCACAAAACGAACACATGCTGCTATTTGTTTAACTTGTACACCTTGTGGACTGCTTTTTAGGAAAAAGAAGACAGCCGAGCTGTATTAAGCGAATATAAACATAGTTTGAGCAACAGTAAAAAATGTGGTTGCTGGAGGAATGATGATTATGAAATTTCTTTAGTACAAGTCTTCTACAGGAAGCGCAATTTAAACATAAAAAAACCACATTAAAAGCATCAGGCATATGCAAGATTTCAGCACATGCAGCTGTTATATGCTTTATGTGTTTTCCCCCTAAATTTCATACAAATATACAAATGAATGAATGAATTATATAGGAAAGCTGAATCTTAGTTTTAAGACACGTGGCATCTTTTCATTTGTCCAGTCAGCAAGTCTTCTTTTGCTGTTGACTTTTTCCTCAGCTCAGCGGAGCATCCCCCAAATTACATCGACTATAGTCCCAGGACCTAAACCGCTTATCACTATGAATGGCACTAATCCAGCAGGTAGATATGTGCATCTACAGTACAACCCCAGCCTAGACCTTAAAAGCTTGCTAATTTGGAAGTTTATAGATGCAATGGACTTGTCTGTCTGCTGCAATTCTCAGGCCAGCTCTGCATGCTTTTGACTGTTTAAGCTCTTAGCCCAGCATGTACAAGCTCACTGCTAGCTACAGAATCTCCTTGCTTAGCTTTTTACTCTTTTGTCTTCTGGGAATATTTGTAAGCATGGCTCATATCACTGACTGGTCATTTCAAAGTACTTTTCAAAGTTTCTGGTTGACTAAAATCGCAGGAAATTCCCGAGGGTAAATCGAAGACATTAAGATGTTGGGTCATAAAGAAATTAAGAATAAATCTAAAATAATCCAAAAAGGTACAAATGAAAACGTATATCCACCTTTACTTCAAAGGTTTCTGGTTGACCAAATCGCAGGAAATTCCCGAGGGTAAATCGAAGACATTAAGCTGTTGGGTCATAAAGAAATTAAGAATAAATCTAAAATAATCCAAAAAGGTACAAATGAAAACATATATCCACCTTTACTTAAAAAAAAATCATACATATCATACACATGGAGTTCATTAACAGAACTATAGACAAGAATGTAGTGGTGTGTGTACACTACCGTTTTGGTAATTTGCAATCCAACTTGTTGTCTAAACAAATTTTTAATTGTTTACTTTAGTTTTTTTTTTTTTTTTATATGACCACGATTTAGAGAAAATTTTTGCTGTATACTGAATATACGTATGTGTTATTTTTAATATTAATTATACTGTCCGCTACTGTATACTGTTAATGTGTAATGTTAGCTAAGTGTTGTATTTTACAGTTTTTATTTCACATTAGTGGACTTTCTCTGTTTACTGTAACAGAAAGCGAGCGCAGCACATCACTGAATCTTCCAAACGAGAAACGTGAAGATGAGACCACTGATTGAAACGTTGCTGAAGTGATAAAGGGAAAAGGGGATCGGACTGTCAGTCATTATGCATTTATATGTTGACGTTCCCATCTGATATTTTTATTATGAAAAAAGTAGACTGTTCTTTTGTCATATTACTGAGCGACAACTTGTCCTTTGTATTATCCTGGTAAAATGTGAAGCTCTCATGCAGTATCTGTAATGTTGGGCAGGTTTGGTCCAGTCATTTAAATATGTCCAATGCCTTTCTGCTAGTCTGTCTTCTTACAGTTTGCAATAATATCTCAGCAATATTTTCACAGCAAATTAATTTTCACAAACTATTCATTCTTGCAGAAAAATAAAGTGTTACTAGTGTAAAGTTAATGTACTATAAATGTTAGTGTGATAATGTAAGGTTTGTGACATGGATACAAGATTTGCCAGTAGTTAGGGTAGTTAGGTAGTTACCATCACTTGTTCAATAGTATTTTGTCATGCAAGAGTAACTATGGAGAAACTGAAATGACCAATGGCTTCAATATATTGTATTAATTAGCCTGTTTTTTTTACCACTAGCCTGTTTTACTCGACATGTATCACTTTTAGCACTAATCTTCACCTCATACAGGCATAAAAAAACAAATTGTAAGCATTTTTGGGATTTATGCCACTTATGTACTGCCATCCTTATCTACAGAATATAGTAAACACAACTGAATTACATGAAGAATTGTTTAAAATAAGTCTATAAACATTATTTAGTATAAAAAGAAAAGAGAGACATAATTGATGTGCTTTTCAGCCATTAGGGTTGCACAAGCCAGTGCACTCTTAGTGCCGGTCCCAAACCCGGATAAATGGGGAGGGTTGTGTTAGGAAGGGCATTCAGCTTAAAATATGTGCCAAATCATACATGTGGATGATCCGCTGTAGCGACCCCTAATGGGAGAAGCCAAAAGAAAGAAAAAAAAAATGATGTGCTTTTAAATCAAATCAGGAGAAAAGTTATATTGAGCATCGTTTTAAGAATGATGGCATTTCAGTAAACTGGTCATGGCCTTTATGTCCTGTGTAATAAATGTGTAAACAGTTTTGGTCCTAAACAAGGATGAGTTGTAAATAGAGTAACATGAAGTGTAAAAATGTTAACCTACCTCAATGGTAGTATAATTAAAAGTCTTTTGAATTAATCAATATTTAATTTATATATTTAAAAAAAATATTTAGCAAAATGCCCACATTTAACTAAATCTATGTATAAAGATATGAATTATTGTATGACAATGACAATTTATTTTATAACTGTAGAAGGGGTGAAAAGCAGTAAAGCACCTAATTAAACCTAACGAATAAACTAACGATTTGTAAACTGGTATAAAATGTTGTATGGTTAATGGAATGAAAGGGTTGCTGGGCTTTTACTGTAACTTTAACTGTTTACCATCTATAAAAAAAGAATCATAATAGTGTTGCTTAAATATTGCTTTTGAGTCTTGTAGTAGATCAAGGCCACTATCTGGAAATAAAAACTGCATCTTTGTGTTTTTTGTATGTTGATTTCGCCTTTGCTTTATGCTGTTCTCATAGTCCCTGTAGGTTTGAAAATGAATGCAAGATGGCTTTGCTACTTTTGATTGCAATGTCATGACATCAACCCCCATGCTTTAAACATTCTGCATACTGCATATTTTAATTATTATGCAATAAAGGACATGGTGTGTGTGTGTGTGTGTGTGTGTGTGTGTGTGTGTGTGTGTGTGTGTGTGTGTGTGTGTGTGTGTGTGTTGTAGAGATGGGCACAGCATTGTACGGAGCTTCAAAGGGCATCGCCATGAGTGACCTCATCACCACAATTACACCAGAGAAAAAGGCAGAGGAGAAGAAATCAGAGGAGGAAGAAGCGGTGCTTCTAGAAAACATTGTTGTTGAGGAGGAGGACGAGACAACCAAGGCTACAGAACTGTCCCTGCCAAGTCCACCAAGTCCTGTTCGACAAGACACACGGGTAGGATGTCTTTTATCAGCATTTTTTCTTAGAAACCTGCTACAACAAACCCCTTACAAATGGAAGTAGTAATATTTATGCATTGTATTTAATCACACATTATTTGCAGCTCATGAGTAATTGAACATCAACACAGGTTTTAACATAATATCTTAATTCTTCATTCAGTACTAGAAGCTAATATTCATAATATTCTGTACGGGTACAAAAGAATCCTAAATCTGAACAAATCCAAACAAATCCTAGACCAAATATAAAACTATTTCAGATTTCTGCTGCCAGTGATTAACATTGCAGTCAAATTTTGTATTGATATTTTTCTATTTTATGGCCTGTTATTAAAATGTATGATGTTGATTGCAGGATTATTTGACTGATTTTGTAATTGGAAAATAAGTCATTTTATTTAAGTTGTGATCAGAATGTACATAACTGTCCACTACTAGGCTAGAGGATAATAGCACACATTTACATTCACTTGAATAGTCTGCTATTAGGAAAACTTTAGGTGCACTAGGGTGCACCTAAGCCATTCAGTAAAGTGATTTCTGTTTGCAACCTCACTATAGGGAGTTGAAGCTGTTAAATAAATACCTAGTAAACCTGGAGAACTTGACTAAAAGGAAGAGGCTTTTGTTTCCTCAATGAAAATGTTGCTTCACAAGTGGCAGATGATTTATTACTCAGCCATACTAAACACTGCTAAAAGATTCAGAAACAGGATGTTTCCTCCTTGAGTATGAGTCCTCCTTATGCAAGACTTTGCAGTTGGGTTAATGACCTGCAATATATCATCATTTGATAGAAATTTGCCACAGTATATACCTCAACCAAATATCACCACCACTATTTTCTTTACTGATAGAAAAATAATAAAACGATTGTGTAATAAAACGTGACATAAATGTTTCACATTTTTAACTAACAGCACATCTCAAAGTGTTTATTTCCCTTTGGCAACATGTCGCATACAGTGCAATTTATGCAAACTATACAAGACATAATAGATTGATTTTTTTTTCTTTGCATGCTTTCAAATGGATGTGTGCTTGTTTGCACATTACAGACTGATTTTACAGACACTGCTATTGATGGTGAATTGACGGCTACTGAGGTTTGTAATATAGCTCATGACCTTTTTCCACACACATCAGCACATTTATTAATTTCTTTGTTTGTTTTCATTAAGTATATATTATTTTACATTGCAAAATATTGTGTTTTTACAATATATACTATATGGGCAAAAGTATTGGGACACCTGAATTTTTCAACCATATGTAGTTTTTTCCCAATACTATTACCACAAAGTTGGAGGCACACAGTTTTATAGAACAGCTTTAGATGTGGTAGAATTACAGTTTCCCTTTACATGAACAAGGAAAAAAAAGTCTATACTAGCATTACAATGCCTCTTCGCACAAAGTCAGCTCTGCGAGGATATGGTTAGAGTGAAAGATCTTGAGTGGCCTGATATAGATTTCTAACCTCAACCCTATTGAACACATCTGGGATAAATTGGAACTCTGACTGCACCCCAGGCCTCCTCACCCTACATCAGTACCTGACTTTACTCCTACTCTTGTGACTGAATGAATACAAATGTATTCACAAAACACTTTAAATTCTAGTGGAACATCTTTAAAGAGGAGTGCAGGTTCTATAAAACAGCAAATGGAGGACTAAACGTGGAATAGGAGGTTCAAAAAGCACATGCAAATCTTATGTTTTAGGTGTCTACAGACAATTGTCCGTATGGTGTATTTGAACATAACAGCGTTTTTTTTTTCTGTAGTCATTGTTTTAACAGTTTGCTATAGTGGTATCTACAGATTTCTCATTTGTCTAAAACCACTAGATTTCAGTGGCAGGCCGTGCATTTGGTACCTGGGCCTTCAAGGCGGACTTTCCCCTAATTAAACCACCTCTTAAGTTCAAAACCTCTACACTACAACCGCAACTGTGCACATACATCATCTGGAGCAGTTTAGAATCAATATTTGTCTAATAACATGACAAAAACATAAAAATGTAAATAAAATAATAAAATATAATCTACTCACCAGAGATGCAGATTCATAATTTGCACCGCTCCTCAGAGGCTGTAATCCAGTGGTACCACTCGTATTCGCAGGTCTGGAAGTGGTAAACAAACCCTTTCCCAGACTGAGACAAGCTAGCTAGCTTCGGGGTTGGCCAACCTCCTCACAATGTCTAGCTTTTCTTGAAAATTGATTTTTAAGTATGTCAGAGACCAAATAAATTTCTCTTCCTCCATAGGCATAAAAAAGTCTAATTCAGATGTATTAATGTGTGCAGAGCGCTACAGACGTGTTTTGCCAGTCGAACTTGGCTGTAACAGTTTCCCTTTGACCAACCAATCAGAGGACGGGAAAACGCTGACTCTATTCTGGGCCAGGTAGCTGCCCTGTGAGGCAAATTTGATTGGTTAAACAAACAGATTTATTTGTTATAGAGACTAAGATAAAAAGGCCAGCAGTACTGACTTTGAAGGCGCCGAGCAGATTGACATGGCAGCACATGGAGGCTGAAATCTGATTGGACAAAAAAAAAACATCCATATACACATAGTGGAAGCAGTTCAGCCGAAAGAAACGCTACGAAATGAAGAGAATAAACAGTTGGGAATAAATTAATCCAATTTCATGGAACAAATATTAAAATTTGGGTTGTAAATGTAGGTCAGTGCTTCTGATAGAGAAGGCTTTGCTGGCCCTGACTGCCCACCACTGCTAGATTTTAAGATCTATAGCCCCGAATTAAGCTCTATGTTTTACAGCATTACAATAAAAAAATCTTAAAGCTTATCTCTGTATATACTGTAACTGCATCTCTATATAAATTTCACAATTGAGATACATTTTAGTAATTAATTAACATATTACTATTCGATTAAAGTGCTGTGTAGCACTAAATTATTGGTATTTGACCCTTTTGCAGTCATAGGTTTACAATTGGCGGGGAAGCAGATATTGAAATTCAGAAAACTGAATTTTGTTTGTGAATTCTGTTTGTGAATTTTGTCCGCCATTATTATTTATTTCCTGTTAGATCAACAATTCATTCATCATCCTCATTTTTGTTTTCACTGACATATCTGATGCACTATTACTCTGTAAATTTTTTTAAATGATATAACAATGCTCAATCCTGTGCCTCTCTTTGCCAGTCGGATCAGGAAGATGAATCTGAAATAAGGAACCAGGTGAGAAGACTCTCTGAATGTTATTAGTTTCATTCCAAATATCAGGTATCAGGATTGTTATAGCTGTAGCACCATTATCAGTTTGAGAAACTTAAAAAAAAAAGTTTCCTCATGAGTCTAAAATATCAAACTAAAGAAGTCTAAAATTAATCTAAAGTACCACTTGTAATGAAAATACCACAGCAAGTATAAGCAGCAGCTACACTTTAAGAAACATCATATTTCCAGAATGTTAATAAAAAAGAAGCTGCTTCACAAAGCTCATCATTTGTGACTGTAGGAAGCTCCTGGTTGATAAATCGATGTCTCTTTCCCTTTGCAGCCCAGTTTTATAAGGAGAATTAAAGGAGAAAATGTGTTTATCAGACATAGTAAACTGATGCTGGAGGTTGGTAAGGAATGGGAGATGTAGTGCATGGAGTGATAACAAAACACTAATAAGAAAAAAGTGTGTGCAAGTATCTCGTGAATGGTGAAGTAACTAAGCTTTCGGCCTATGTTGAATTTGTCTAACAGAACAGTTATAAATCACGTAATAGCTGTGACATTTTCTTAACATCTTCCGTCTACAACTAAGTGCATAGTACTGCACATTGTTAAATGTGTCTTGCTGTTTTAATGTCAAGTGTTGTGGTTGTGGTTCAACATTAATAATGAAATTGGAAGTTTGGCTCGCTTTCTTTTCTAACAACTGAAAAATATTGTTGTTATATGTATTATATAGTGACAACATATCAGACACTGTAGAGAGGATTTGTTTGTTTGATTTGTTTGTATTACTTACAGTTATTACATACACTGTAAGTCAAAGTATTTGGACTTAGATTTGTTGTTTGTTTTTTTTTTTTGTTGTTTTTTTTGCTATTTGTCAGATGCTGGCAATTAGATGAGGAATGGGATTCTATCTATTATTCAATTGAATGCTTTGTACTTTAAAATGTCTTTATTGTTCACTGTCAGATTTATAAATAAGTGCTTTATTAAAGGCAACTGTGTTTGTTTCGCTAAAGAAGCTTCTATAAATAACAGACGATATTAGATTAATAGATAGTGTTCCCAAACTCTTTTATCATATTACCCAAAACGAATATTATTAACTAAATGTTTCCCCAAGCCTTGAGGAAAATACCAAACAAAATGGGGACAAACTTACACTTATAAAGAACAATCTTATTGATTCTTTCCTACCACGTTATCTGTGTAAAGCTGCTTTGAGACAATGTCTATTGTTGAAAGCGCTATAGAAATAAAAATGAATTGAATTGAATAACATTTCAGATCTATAATATAGGACTGTTGTAATATTTGAACATTTTATTATGTCAGAAACATATGTACAATATGTGCCGCATAAGTGACTTTAAATGTTTTTTGCACTATTTTTACAGTCTGCTGCATGAGCAGTAACACATGGTGTCAGTGACACACTGTATACATTATGTACATTTAAAAGATTTAAATGTGACATTTACTAGTGAGCACAGCAAAGCCAACACAATCGTGTCTGTCAGGTTTTCAGTTTAAACTGTAAAATGTTTAGTGGCTTTATGCACACATTATAAACACACTGTCAAGCTCTATCAATCCTAAAACATTCCATGGATGCCATCTATATTGTTGTAATGGGCTATACCTCAAAGTGACAACTCTTTCACTAATAATCGTTTTCTAGTCTTGAAAATATAAGACTAGTAAAGACTGACAAACAGACTTTCCAGTAGTTAAAAAAAGCTGCGTGATAGGTTTTTAAACTGCAATAGGAAAGCTCATTTGTGTTATTACTCACTAATGGTCTACAATTACAGTACATCACAGTACATTACAGTTTGAGATACAATGCTAGTTTGTTAAGCAGTAGTAGATGGACAGTGAAATTTGTTCTTTTTTTGCCGTTGTATGGTCAGTAACGGAAAAAGCCTAAAGTGAGTACCCTATGAATTTTAATGTGGATTGTGTAAATGTGCAAAGAAACATTTCAGCATATTAGTACACAAAGTCTCTAATGTTTCCAATACCAATTCATAAAATAAATGAAAGAATAAATTTTTGGAGTTTTATTCCCACACCATATTTGTAAATTAAGTGACTTAGTGTGGTTTCATTACCCCGTATTAGATGGTGTCAGTAGCAAACTATCCAGAACAGGCTTTTTCATCTAGATTTTTTTTTTTTTAATTAAACTAAAAGTTTTACACAATTTTTTAGTACATTATGTGCTTATTTTATATGCTACTGCTTAAACCCATATTTTAAATTATAACAAAAGATAATACAGGATATTCAAAAACTTTCAGTTGTCATGGTAGTTTAAATCATTTTAACATGCTTCATTGTAGAAACCTATTAATACACTTTTACTTAATATAATGCGCTCTTTAGTGCATTCGTTGATTTTCACTTTTATATAATAATGTAGGTCTTTACCAAGTTGAATGTTCTTATTCATATGACTTCTTCACCATCACCCCCTTATTCCCCATTATAGTCTTCTTCCCTGTAGTACATTCTTTTTCATGTCAGATTATAACTGAACCACGGTGACATAGATAATGTGAAATAGTGTACAGTATAAACTAACCTCTATTAGTGGTCAATGTTAAAACAAAAATACATTAAATATGGATGGCCAAGTACATTCAATATTGAATTGTATAAGATGGAGCTAGTTCTGACTGCAGGAAAAGTGATGACAACAGACTTAAGGTTTGCAGTGACATTTTTATTTATTAACATAATCTTCCTGTTTTTATCAGGAGCTGGATCAAACACCAGATGAAATGGTGAAACACCAGACCAATATTAGTGAATTGAAGAGGACTTTTCTTGAAGGAGGCACTAATAAATCGGGATTAACAGAGTGGGAGAAGCGTCTCTCCTCATCCCCACTGCGATCCCCACGGCAAGACGAGGCTCCTATGATTGAACCGCTGGAGCCTGAGGATGTAAGCACAGTATTGACCCAGTCACTCAGCCAGCATTCAAAAAGATTTAGTATTTTTTTTTATGATCGGCCATTTTGATGCTGTGTCTTGTAGACAAATTGCTTTCTTCAGAGACATTTTAATGATGATGTGCAGGTTACTGAATGTACCTAGTAAAGGCTGAATTATTTCCAACACTCTTAACCTTGAGACATTAGTGCTGTGACCGCCACAGCTGACAGATGTTGGGAAAATGATTGGGGCTTGTTTAAAATCTCTTTGAATTGGATCTGAATGAATGCTTTAGATAAAAGCGGAGAATGATTTACTGATTTTCCTCAAGATTGTCGCATTGATTTTTTGCAGCATGGTTGTAAATAAAGCGTCATCAAATGGTCCACATAAAGAAAGTGTGGTTGGAGGTAACAATAGTCTCGAGCAGCTTCACATACCCATTTCAGGGAAGGAGGAATCATTTTCAACTGCACAGGGAGTGCAAGAAAAGTTGTCTTTGTTCTATAGCAGTTGCATACCTGCAGGCATTTATTTATTTTTTTATTCCTGATGATTATTTTCATAACGTATACATGTAAATATTTTATCTAAATGATTCGCGCGGAAAAATCATGGGTTATATTAATCAGGCTTGACAGTTGTCACAGCATGCATGAATCCCTGGATTGAAGCCAAATTAGATTCTCAGTATGAGTGAGAGACATGCAGCTATGTACATGACAGCTGCTACAAGGTTACAATCTTCCATAAACGTTATCTGAGTGATTCAGAGAATATGGTGAAAATCTCTCTTTAAATTATTTGTATGACATCAGGCATTATTTTATATCTTTAAAAGTTTTAAGCTTGTTTTTTATTCCTTATTTTTACCGCCGGGTTTTTAATATTGTTTGTTAATTAGATGCATCAAGCCTGTTATATCCTGTTTTATTTTTGTATACATTACACATTCTGTTATGCTTTTATGCCGTTATCTTTGTTCTGACTCATTAACTATACACTTATAATTAATATCTGTCACCATATGAACAAGGACTGAGCTGTTGCTGTGTCAGACAAAAGTCAGGTCAGGGCAAAGTTATGCAATATGTCATTTAAAATAACAGTGGAATATAAATGTCAGACTGCTCGTGCACTATAGATCTCTCTGAGTCATGTTCCCCAATGTGCCTTCTTAAAGAAGTGTCTGATATCGCTATCGTTCTACCCTTTATACAGACCAAAGAGGATTCAGAAACGATGGATGAGAAGGAGGAGGCTGCTAGAGGTAACCAACAGGACAGCTTGGAGGACGGGAAAGATGATGTGGTAGGTGCATTACAATGTTTTGGTACTGGATGCCTTTGAAATTTAATCTGACCAACTAAATAGCTCCGAGTGTGCATTAAAGTAATTTATTTACTGTCTCTCTTTTTTGTAAGCAGACAGAATTATCTGATTTGAGTTCAGGTCGATTTTATTAAATACCTTTAAAGAGATGTTTAAAGATCTATTAGAACGTGTTGGTAGGTACTGATATCTATATTGGCTTTAAGTGTGTCTTCCACACCTCCCACAGTGGTACCTAACATGCCTTTCTGTATCTTATATGTAGGAGTCTGATGGTTGGGTAATTATAAACAAGGTTCCACCTAAGGTACCCGAGAAAAACATAGTCGGACACAATATAGTGGGCAGTACTAACACTGTTACTGCTGACGAAGCTTTGGGAGACGTAGCTCTCAAAAATGCATCAGCCATACAAGAGGAAGTACGTAAAAAGGCATTTGCACTTGGCAAGTCCTATGACACTGCAACAGGGAAGATCATGACCACCACCAAAGAAGATGATTTTCCATCCCCAACTCTCACAGTAGAAAAGCTAAAGCTCTTGGATCAAACTAGCACCCCAACTGTGAAGATCATACCAGTCTCCCCTGAGACGCACGAGCCTGCAACCCTGTCAGGCACGGAAGCAATAACAGCACCGGTGATCACAGTTAAGGAAGCAAAGACCCCTTCTCCATCTGAGCCTGCAAGCATTGTGAAAATGGTGGTGGCTGTCTTCTCCAGTGAGGACAATGAAGAGGCAAAAAAGGCTGAGCTGAAGCTGCTTACAGATTCCCCAATGAAGGAAGCAATCACTCTTACGCCCAGATCCCCTCGCAGGTCCCCGATTAGATCTCCACTCAAATCTCCATCGAAGTCAGTGGAACTGGTTGTGAGCCCCAGCAAAGGCTCTTATATAACCAAAACCTCTCCAACAGCCAGAGTGGTAGTATAACACTAACACCGATAATTCCAGCACTGTGCTTCCCTCACGGCACCTGCCAGCTACCCAGGCCTGGCTTTCTAAAAGAATTTAAATGAACAAATTAACTTAAAAGCCAGCGCTTTGCAGTCTCAGTACATTATTATGAATGTTTTTAAATTATATTGCGTTCCTTTGTCTTTTCCTTTGTGTTTCTTTTAATTTTCCGACTCAAATTCCCGGCAGTGGAATTTGATGTCGCTCCTGCTTTTAAAACCTGAGCCTGCTGCTTTATGAGTCTAGCTTTGACCCGCTTCGTTTTTGCACACAAATGAGCAGCTTATTTTTGTTTTATTTCACTTCCTCCTTTTTTTTGTGCCAGGCTTCTTGCTGCCAGTCACACATGGAATGTCTTTGGCTTCAGTCACAGATTGAAGAGATTTCTTTTCCTTTTATGTTCCCTCTGATGTTTATGCTGCTTGATGTGGAATAATGAGGGCTTTATTCATAAGAGGCTACTGAATCCCGGTAGAAACTGATGTAACTCTACTCTTTTTATGGCTGTTGTGAATTGATATTCATCTGGAATTAAAGAGAAAGCAACAGCATCTCAATTAGAGTGATCTCTGTGGGGTTAAATGGTATTATGCCTTAACTCTGAAATGTCAGTTTTCACTTAATGCACACTTTAAAAGAATTACAATGAAAGTCCTATAATGACGGATTTATAGTCAAACTTTTTAGTGTTCAAGATTTATGTAATTTGAAGCAAATGGTCATTTGAACCAGTGGAATCTGTGGAAAATACTAAATTAGTTGCATCTCTTATGAATAACCCAAAATCAATGTGCTAAATTTTGCTAAAATGACTCACACTGGACAGCACTGCAGTCATTGTTTCCCCATGTTTCCAGTTAATATTTTGACAAATTATGTGTGTGTGTCTCTGTGTATGTCTTTACCTCTGTGTTTGTTTGCGTGTGCGTGCGTGTGCGTGCGTGTGCGTGCGTGTGCGTGCGTGTGCGTGCGTGCGCGTGCGTGCGTGTGTGTGCGTGTGTGTGTGTGTGTGTGTGTGTGTGTGTGTGTGTGTGTGTGTGTGAATTTAACCTCTTACGTGTGTGTGTGTGTATGTCTGGCTTTTGGGGGTCTGTGCTCAGCCTAAGCCTACATTCGATGAGATGTCTCCGGAGCTCACTGCTCTGTTAAAGTCTGCTCATGAACAGATCAGCACTCGTACCTGGTCTTCCTCTTCAACAACTACTGAGCAAACACGGGCCATCCTTAAGGTGGACTACACTAGAAACAACTTTGTAATGTTTACAGCTTGGTATAAAAAACATAGCAAACAATAGGATATAGTTGCTATGGCTTTTTACATTATAGATATATTTAATGTTATATGCACATAGCTATGATTTTATATGCCCTTTTTTTTTGTTTTTATAATCACAGAGCTATTGCAGCCTAGCCTACTACATGCTTTTATAGGCCACTGTGTCCCCTTGTCCTTGTTGCGTTTTTGTCTTTAAGCCATTTTTGTCGTTCCATTACCTATTGACAGATTTATTGTTTGGAGTACGAGCAGGGGATTTCTTATTCAAAGTCACACCATGTGTAATTTTTGCACCTACTGAAGTTGCAAAAGAACATTACTAGTGTCCATTCTAATTTATTATATATTATTAATCTTATTTTAATTATTTGTTACATATGTGCGATAAACATACAACCTGTTTAGAAACAAGGACAGTTGTTTCGTTCAGTACACATTTAAAATGTATATTTCAGTCTTTGTGTACTTACTGCATAATGCATAAATACAGTTTTTTTTTTATTATTTACTCAAATATTTTCGACTAAAGAATTCATAAAGAAAAATCACTGATAGTCTCAATAACTGCTTTTTGACTTCTTAATTTTGAGTATTTCTTTAAAAACATCAACATAACAGAATGTGCCTTTTTGGGCACATTTTTGTATCATTGTGTTTATGTATTTTCTGGTGTCTTAAAATTCAAAGAAAATTGTGTATTCTTTTTAAAGTCAATAAAGTGCAATTATTTGTTACAGTACCATGTGGTTTTTTGGGGTTTTTTTTGGTTTTTTTTGTAACTGAGAGCTCTGATCCTTATTGTTTTATGTTTTATTGTAGACATCTACCGGTCCTGAGAAGACTGTTCTACAGTCGGAAGATATACAGAAGCTTCCAGAAAAAGACCAGCCAAGAGAAGAGGAACAGGCAGTTGATCTAAAACAGAATACTGCTTTGGAAAAGTCACAGGTAGAGGCACTTATTTCTCCAGATCAAGCGTTGGAGCCCAGTGTCTCTAAAATTAACAATGATGAGCCTAGTAGCTCTGTGCATGTCTCAGTCCAATCCACATCAGACAGTGACACAGAACCTGATGAAGCCAGCAGTGATTCTGGCAGCGTGGCAACTGCTGAATTTGACAGGTTCATGTTCTCTATGGGCAATTCCCTCATTGTTGCGACCATTTAGCCCCTGTCGCCCAGTGACAGCGAGTCTGATGATGAGAGTTTTTCCTCTGTCTTCCGACCAGCCTTAGAAGACCAGTCACGCAGTATGGCATTGTACTCCCCCACCATCCTGATGGAGCAGAGGGGAGATGCTGAGGGTCACAGTGAGGAGGTAGAACTCCATTTTTAGTGGTGTCCCCTCCTTTGGCCCCATAATCCACCAATTAGTACCTACACTTCTGCTTTAATTTCTCCCCTGAAACCCAATACTGTCTACACACTGTAATTTTATCCAGTAGTTCATGTGTGTCCATCAGTGAGCTACACTGAGATCTCTGAACAAGGGTTTTTTTAATGCACAAATTGTTATGCAGAACAATACTGAGAGTTTTGGAAATAGGCTGCAATTTGAGCTTTTCAGGTTTTGAAATGTGTGACAGTAGCTCTGTGTGTATGAGCACACATCTGCATACACTTTCACAACTAGTACTTGTTTTTAGAATCTTTCTAATTGCCTTCGAATGTTTATCTGCTGATATATATAAGTACAATTGAGTTAGTAAAAAAGAAAAAAGGGAATTAAGAAATTAGTTGTGTGATTGGTTCTTTCACCAAGTTGCACTATATTCTACAACAGCATACTCAGTCAGCTTTTTTTGAGGCTTCATGGAAAATGCTAATAATATCTAATTATTTGTTTTATTTGGACTTATATATGTATCTCTGGTGAACTTTATAATTTAATTTAGTATTACATTTCTGTTGTATTTTTATTCACACTTCAAAAATGCTGACGCAGCACTATGTTGAACAGTTTTACTGTCATTAAGTGCAACAATAAAAATGCATACTAACATTATTCTAATTAGATTAAAACCAACCGCATTTAAACCACCCACCTAATATAGTATAGGTCTCACTGGCATGGACTCGACAAGGTCTGCTGTGGTATCTGGTACCAAGATGTTACCAGAAGATCCTTTAAGTCCTGTAATCTGTGAGGTAGGGCCTCCATGGAATAGACGTGTTTGTTCAGCTCACTCCACTGATCCTTAATCAGACCTTGCAAATTTGTAGGCCAAGTCAACACCTTGAACATTTTGTCATGTTCTTCAAGGCATTTCTGAACATTTTTTACAGTCGGTTTCATTATAACTGCTGCAGGAGGCGACTTTGAGAACTAGTTGTTCATTTGCTGCCTAATATATCCCACTTCTTGACAGGTGCTGGTGTAAAAGGATAATTGTCATTCACTTCACCTGTCAGCAGTTTCAGTGTTCTGGTAGAACAGTGTATGCTACTTTTTTCCATTTCAGCAATGTGTCATGTTTACACAAGTGTTTTTCTAGTAGATAAGTGTGATGTATATGTGTCTGTGTCCTACCATATTGACATTGATGCCTTTAACTGGAAAGGTTTATTATAATTATTTTGTCTTATCAATGCCAAGACTAAAATAGACATAAGATATTTCCTATGAGAGCTTTGTATGCGTTTGAGATACTAAAATGTTCAGACACTATTTTCTGCTATTTTCTTTAAAGGTTTCGTCACTGCTCCAGACAGAGGTCGTAACCTTTAGCAGTACATTGTCAGGTGAGACAGAGAGACTTGTGACACAGGAAATGCCAGTGGTCCACACGGAAATGAAGACTATAACATACGAGGCCCTCCAGGTACAATGCTACTCTGCAGAAATAAGAAACGCACATCACAGTGTCTGTTTGCATATCATTTTACAATATTTCATTAAAAAAAAAAAAGGGACTGCATTGTTTACTGAAAAACAACAAATCCAGAAAACTACAAAACCCATGCCTTTATCTAACTGGGATTAATGTACAAATCAGAATGTGTCTTACCTGATTTGAATGTGTGACTGTGTTGATGTATGAATGCAACATTAATACAAACACTTTGTCTTAGTGTTTTAGTCTGGAATGTGAATGCGTGGATGCTTATTATCCCTTTGCTTTTTCTCTTGCAAACAGGGTGAAACAGAATGTGAGACAGAGCCGGGGATTCTGATGAGTGCACAGACAATCACCTCTGAAACCACCAGTACGACCACCACCACACATATCACCAAGGTACAATCTGTTCATTCTGCCTGATTTTCTCTCTTACTTGAACTTTCTAATGTTCATACGAAATCATTTCTTATACCTGGTGTACCATTTGGGAATAAAATATACATTCAATAAGTTGAATACATTAGAAGAAACAAAACATTGCTTGTAATACCAGATTTGGACATGTAGAGATAAAACCTTCCCAGATTACTTGTCTTCTTGATCTATTATGGTGCTGATAACACACATGATTCCTGCTCAAATCAGCTGTTAAATGTTTAAATGTCCATTCTGTAGCACTTTTACAAATAAATCTCGTCACAAAGGCAGTAAGATCACATGAAGAAAAAGAGAAAGAGACACAAGGAGAGCCAAAAGAAGGTCACACCTGATACTGGTTTATACGTTGCTACTCTTCTATTATTCTACAGTATTAAATGTGTTGTCCAGACTCCTCACAATATATTGAAGAGTCTTTATGATTACAGGAACAATTCAGATAACACACTGCCAAAATATTGTCATTAAAACAAGGAAGCCAAATTGATTGTGTTCTCTGAACGGTAGGGATAGTATACCTTTTATCTCCTTGGAAACACTGATATTGGCCAACTGTGGTTGTCTGTGCTTCATGTGTGCAGAGGAAGTCAGATATTGCTTCCTCCAAGTGTGTTCTTGTGCACTATGAGGCAACATAAGCAGCTGTTTAAAAATACTCAGATGGCTTGTCTGCATGTCTCAGGGGAAGCACGTTAGTCTTGAATCTGCCTCGTTTGAAGCTGTTGTGTGAATTGTCTTATAAGGTCGGTTAAAAAATGGGTATAATGTAATGAAGTGTGCGAATAAATGAAGTCTGACCCAAAAAAAAATTTTAATTAACTGTCAATAATTTAACAGCACACAAATTAATATTTAAGTGCTGCCTTTTTGGATATTGAAGGGTGTGACACTCATTATTTTTATGTACTATGTATTTAGATGTATTTATTTAGTTGTGTTTGGATTGTTGTAAATTATCTTGTTTTTAAGTGTGATTTTTATTTATTTATTTTATTTTTTTTATTTTTTTTAATTGCTGTCAGACTGTGAAAGGAGGTGTTTCAGAAACCAGGATTGAGAAACGTATTGTCATCTCAGGGGATGCAGACATCGACCATGATGAGGTGAGAAACACACCATTAATTCACACTGAACAGCTGCCTTAGCTGGACTGCTGGTATTATGAGTGTACAGATTTAACACTTTACAAGATTCTATTAAGTATCTCCTTTTAAATAATTATTCAGATCTAATCAATATTACTAAGTATATACATTCATCCCTATTATTTGGTGAAATTCATTCATGTTTGTCCTTCAAAAGTAAAAAATTATTGTTCACTCTGTCCAGCTATACTTTTTTTCTCAACTATTTCCACTTTATCATATGTTAAAGACGTAATTTTTATTACTTATATTACTTGCATTCCCACACCTCTGTGTTGCTGTTATGGGGTGCCACTGGGGCCAGGCCCTGGCTCAGGCCATTAAAGAAGCCAAAGAGCAGCACCCCGACATGTCAGTGACCAAAGTAGTGGTTCACAAAGAGACTGAAATCACACCAGAAGATGGCGAGCAGTGATGCAGGTAAGGGAAGAGCCCATCACGACTCTGCTTGACCTGGCCGACTGCGAACTAACGTGCCGCTTTGCTAATGCGCCAAAGCTTTACAAGCTGCTATTTAACCCTTGTCAATTTTGTCTGCATCTAAATCCCATTCACAGATGCTTTGAAGACAAATCTTGCGTGTCTCTCATGCTGGACATATATTTATGATTTGTGATTATTGTCTGCTTTATGTTGCTTTGACAATAAGCAATGAAGGGAAAAGGAAATTGTTGCTTTAGTGCTGCTGCTAAGTAAATTTCAGAGCCATTGCGTTTTATTTGAACAAGTAGAGTGCCCTCTGGTGGACATGAGTAGTAGTACACGTTACTGCATGTGATTTCTAGTATTTGTCTATGTGCATATTAAAGGATGGAGTGACAAATGAAGAAAGAAGAAAAAAAATGTGTGTGTATATATATATACATATATATATATATATATATATATATATATATATATATATATATATATATATATATATATATATATATATATATATATATATTTAATTAAATGCAAATATGTACATGAGTAATACTTACTTTCAACAAACATTTATTACTATTTGTTAAATCCATCAATAAATCAATTTATCAATTTAAAAACATTTAATTAACGATGATGGATTTATTCATTTGTTTTTTATTTATTTACTTACCTTTTACTTGCTTAATTAATGATGTGTTTTCAGGTATATCAACCAATAAAAACAGTTTTTATTTGATCTTTATTATTATCATATGCAAATCGCTATCAATGATGCTATAAATAGGACTAGCTTGTTCTATTACTTATTGTCAAATATTGTGCAAGCATGTTTTAAAGACTAATAAATGCAATAAATTTGCATGGCATTTTTAATATTTATGGCATTGTTGTATGCGTGAATAGTTACAGAAACATGCTGTTGTATGTCATGCATTGGTGTTGATTAATTGGTCAAGTGGTGCATTCATAATTGACATTGCTCATGTCCTTCTTCAGACAACCCTGATTTTACTTATTGCCACTTATTGATATAGTGTGCTTAATTTTCCCCATGTTTTTGCAGGATTAGCGTGTCTTCATATTTCCCGGCACAGTCTCACCTACATTATGTGGAATAAAGGACTTTTTGAAGATGCTGCCTATACAAAAAAAACAGCATTACAGATACACCGACGGATATAACTTCATCTGAGCATTTCTGGAGTCATCTTCTAACAAACACATGCTCACTCTTCACTGCAACACATGCTTACAGATCTCCTGGCTTGCCTGGTCCAGCACTGGTCAATGATACTGCATGACAAAGGGAAGAACACCATTTCTGTAAAGAGAACAAACACTATATACCACGGAGGAAATGCTCAATGACCGCAGTGTAAATTTCCGTCTCCCCAACAAACTCCCTGTGATGGGGAAAAGTAAATATGTGACAAGGATTTTGAAAATAGTACTGATATTATGACCTACATTTTATTTATTAGAATACTTCTCAATACAAGAAAATAATAATAATAATAATAATAATAATAATAATAGACTGCATCTGTATGAGCACCCAGTATTTAACCATGCAATAGGTGTGTCATTGAGTCCAGTCACCATGTCCTGTTCCAACCACCTCCACCCTGCCTCTGAGTTGTTCCTGCTGAATGTCTGTGTGGCTGAGAATATGAATGACGTTCTCTTGCTTTGTGTGCTTATTAGTAAAGAAAAATGTTTTTACAAGATATATGTCCATTTGTATGTTTTTTGAAATTTTATTATTATTATTCTTTTTATTTTTTGCCTTAATTGTACTTACCGAAATATCTGACGTATTCAATGAATTCACGCACTGTGACCATATTTGTCACTGACTCCAGGACCTTGCTAAAAATAATGTCTTTGCAAGGCGTCTTCTGCACCACATTCACTTTTTTTTTTCTTCTCAAAATAATGACCTAGGTGGCATAAATAAACCTTAAATTGTGCGAACTGGACATAAAATCAGAGCCATCACAAATTGTTTTTTATCCGTTTCCTGGACACCCCCCCCCCTCCCTTATAATATTATGATTATTATTGTTATTATTATCATTATTGTTGTTATTGTTGTTGATGTTAGCTTGTGTGTTTTCAATCCATCATGCTGCCATATTCTCCCTCCATGTTGAATGTGTTTACCTCATAAGCTCAATAAAAACAATATTTTAAAATGTATTTGAGAGATTTCTTGGTTTTCATTCTCTTCTCAAAACGTTTTAAATATAAAAAGCTGTCAGAAATGACTGTATATTGCAGATACCTTCTTATACAAAATACATTGACATTACTTTCACCTCAATGCTGGAATCAGTGTTGCTGCACACAGTGAGACCTACAATCATGGCAGATGAAGACCACAAGTATCCAACACATCTCAAACTGTATCAAGTTCACCATCCTAGTATTTGCAAACACCAGGATTCATTTAAACATTCTCTGCTGAACATGAATTCATGTTAACAGTCTAGTGTGAGTTGTATGCTTTGTGTCTTGTTTCTGCAATACCAAGCCTTAATATCGTGCCATAGTGTTTTTTGGTTGCTCTGGTTCTTTGGTTTATATCTTTCTTTTGCCCAGGTTACTCTAATTGCACATTGCCTGACTGCTATCTGTATATACACTTTGATTTGTTTGCCTGTTGTGTACTAAAAATCCAGATGCAACTGTCACCATCACTGTCACTTTATACGTGTATTGTTATGTTTGCTCTCAAAAGGTTGAAATGTATTCAGGCATTTATACAATAAATTGCTCTTATATACAATACTGTGGAAAAGTTTTAGTCTGGTGTGATGCTGTAAAGTAAGAATGCATTACAAATAGAAGTGTTAATAGTTTAATGAATTAAACAAAAAAAGGAAAGTAAATGAACAGAAGAAAAATCCAAATCAAATCAATATTTGGTGTGATCACAGCCTTTGCCTGCAAAACAGCATCAATTCTTCTAGGTACACTTGCAAGCAGCTTTTCAAAAGAACTCGGCAGGTAGGTTGTTTCGAACATCTTGAAGAAGGTGTGGATGAAGTCTGCCTCGAATCCTTCTAGCTCCTCATGTAATCCCAGACAGACTTGATGCTGTTGAGAAATTATCAGGGCTTTGTGAAGTGCAAAACTAATACATACAGGACTTCTTGTTTTGTTTAGTTTTTTCCTATGCTGAAGCAAACTCTTAATGACATCGGCTGTATGTCTGGGGTTGTTGTCATTCTGCAGAATAAATTTGGGGCCCATCAGATGCCTCCCTAAAAGTATTGCATGATGGATAAATATCTGCCTATATTTCTAAGCATCAAGGACAACATTAATCCGGAACAAATCTTAAATTCCATTAGCAGAAATGCAGCCCAAAACTTGCAAAGAACGTCCACCATGCTTCACTGTTGCCTGCAGACATCTGTCATCAGTCCAGAGTGCCTGCTGCCATTTTTCTGTATCCCAGTTCCCTTTTTTTGTGCATAGTTGAGTCACTTTACCTTGTTTCTATGTCATGGCTTTTAAGCTGCAATTCTTTTATGAAGACCAGTTCTTTACTGGACAATAGATGGGTGTACCTATGACTTGCCAGTTCTTTGATGATGGCACTCCTGTTCATCTTCCCGCTAAGGGAAGTATCATGATGTGTCTGATCTGCTACAAATAGTTTCCTTGACCGATTACTGACTCTATGGATCTCAACATTGCCCATTTATTTGTGCTTTTTCAAAATTGTATGAACATCCTGAAACTCAGTCTGCTTAAAAACCTTTGCCTATAGTTGGCGATGCAGTATAACTACCTTGTTGATGTGCTCAGTCTTGCCATGGTGTGACATGACCTGTGACATGAAACTGTCTTTCACAACATCTTTGTGTTTGGCTGTTCCTCACCCTGTTTTAACCTCCTACACAGCTGTTTCTGTTTCAGTTAATAAATTTATTAGTAGTGTATAAATGCATCTTGGGGAGGTTTTTTTTTGCTACAGGCTTGCTCTCAGGGACAAACTTATACTTATAAAGAACATCGATTAATTTTTATCACCACATTATCTGCGTAAAGCTGCTTTGAGAAAATGTTCATTGTTAAATAGGGTGGTCACACTAAACATTTGATTTAGATGTTCTTCTGTTCTCTCACTTTGTATTTTGTAAATTAATAAAAAAAAAAAAAAAAAGCCCAATGAAGATATATATTTTTGAAAGCATTCTTACTTTACAGCATTTCTTGACACCTGCAAAAAAACTGTACCATATGTATCATCATGTTTAGTGCAGCAACACTGCAAACCATGAAGCACACACATAACAAGAGCGACTTGTACCAACGGATGCAATATAGCTCCAGTGTGACTGCTGTGATGAAAATGATTCCTTCGCCACAAAAATAATACCTTAGCAGCAGGGGGTTCACAATGGTCTCTTTCCATCCACAGCTGGAGTAGGGGATGACTGAAAATTGTGCACAGCAGTAAATAGGCCACAGTGAGTAACTGCATGACTATAAACCGAACTCACATGGTAGGCGTTATTGATTTAAAAAAGTGTAGATATAAAATATGCATACCTAATAAACTGCCGGTGTATGTTTTAAACTGTAATCCTGATATATTAAAACCTGGTGTGTTGTAAATGTAAATTGATATTAAACAAATAAATAAACATTAGTTCCATGTTGACTTGTCAGGAAACTACAGTCAATAGGGTTTTTTTTATTGGTACTTTTTTCCAGTTTAACTTTTGTTTTGTATTGGAAACTTAAAAAAATTCTATAGCAGCACACTTGAAAATTAAAGGTTTTATTGCCATTGTTTACAACAACAAAATCCCCATGCACACATAATAACTGAATTTATGCATGTGGCTAAATGAGCACAAATCTCCATAACCACACTGCAAAATTTCCCATTAGAGTGAAAGTTTTTATAACAGCAAATGAAGACAAACTGTGAAAGGAGATGTTCAAAAACCACATCCGAATCTAATCTGTCCACAAATGTTTGTCTATATTGTGTGTCTTACACATAACAGACAACAAAAGACCAAAAAGGCTCTCCTCAAATAGTCTCTTGTACACTCCTATTGCATATAGTAAATGCACAGATACTTACAGATGCGAATTTGTGATTTTTTTTGCACATACTGTAGTTTATCGCACATTGTAGTTCTGCCACAAAGTAAGCAAAACGCAAGGTACTGATGTTAAAATAATCTGTACCCGAACCTGGACGTGCATCCATGAGGTCATGATTTGCCAAGGATGTTGTAGACGAACGTGAGCGACCTGCACAGATCTCTGACCTCAACCTTACTAGAATGAACTGGAACGTCCTCTGTTTGCCATGTCTGCTCATCTATACTCAGGGCTTGACCTCATTAATGCTCTTGTGGATGAATGAACAAATCCTCACAGCCATGCTCCAAAATCTAGTGAAAAGCCTGGCCAAAAGAGTGGAGCTTATTAAAACAGCAACGGGAGGACTAAATTAGAAATGGCATGTTCACAAGATTCTCTCAGGTATAGATTTGATAAGAATCTTGGATATATTGATCCCCCCCAAAAAAATTGGTCCTCAGCGACCTCACGGAAATTCAGCTGTACACTCTCTCCACATCTTTTCTGTTTATGTATATAATTGTGACTCCTGGACTTCTGGATGTCTTCCTGAAAAAGTCATTCGACGTGTTAAATATGTTGTGCAGATAAGTGACCAGGAATTATGGTGTTAAATTTGGGGTTGTAGTCAATGAAGACTCATGACCTTGGTACAAGTTTCATCATGGTGTCTATCGCAATGGTGTTGTCAGTAGGTCATGTTGCAGAAGTCAGGTAAAGTCTGGTGGGAGTCAGCAAATCTGAGCCATTTAGTTCCAGTTTAAAGAAATTATATATCTTATATATCTTGCTATATAGTAAAACTGTATAGCAGGACATCTGTGTGCTTGTAACATTGTGGTAACAGTTTGGAAAAAAACCCAGTTAGGGGTGTGGTGTCCAAATACTTTTGGACTTATACTAAATTTCAGGAAATGTGACGTCAATACATCAAGTGGGCGGGGTTTAGACCCTTTATCAGTGTCTATATTGCAAATAATCAAAAAGCAGCTTTTCTTTTATTCCTTTTGACTCAACTTATTTTATTATCTAATCACTAGGTAATAACAACAGATTTGTCAGAAGATACAAAAAAGAAATTTCATTTGATTATTCTTTTTGAATACAACTTTTATTGCTATAATAGACCTCCAGGGATTTAACGAAATATCGCACCAGATGCAAGAATACGAAGGACATCACCTCATGTTTTGTTTTTGCTGTTGAATTTCTTCACATGATAAAAGTTTTTTATTTGAGCATAATAAGATGAACGGTATTGTTAGTCCAGTTCCACTTAAGCTCCGCCGGTGTAACGGCGGGCGCGCAAACCGCGCGCGCGCGCTCTCTCCAGTTTCCCGCGCGTGACAGTGGCCCGTTTGGCGCCAGCAGCTCTGTACCCGCGCTCCGCTCCCTGAGATCCTCCGATTCAGCAACAATCTTTGCAAAGGCCTCTACGTTAGGACCCGGGGCGCCTGTGCGCTGTTTGCGTAAGCGCGCTGCCTGGCGGCGCAGGCTGCGCACGCCCTCGCTCCCGTCTGCAGTTCCGTGCTGGCGCAAGCGCGTTCTCCCGCGTGTGTGCGCGCGTGCGCGTGTGTGTGTGCGCTCGTCCTCAGGCCAACAAAACACAAAGTGCATTATTCACTGGCGGTTGCGTGACACTCAACGCGGACTTCTCCAGGGGATCGGAGCGCCGCGGGAGGGTGAGGAATGCGCTTTTTGCGCTAACCGGAGCGGCTTTTTTTTCGGGGGCGAACCGCGCGGGCTTTGAGCGGGGATGCCTGCGCGCTCTCGGCTTCGTCATGTCAGGAGTGTTCATGGCTGCTCGTGCTTGTGTCCGTCGTGAACGGGCGTCCATATTACTAGCGCGCTGCTGAGGGGGGAAAGACTCGTGCACACACACATATTCGCGCGCGCACACATACACATATATATACACACACTCACACACACACTCACACACACGGAGTCGAGTGTGGCAGACACTCTTCGAACAAGATTTTATTCTACGAATTGCCGGGTTTAGTCGCGGTTATTTTAGTTGAGAAATTGTTGCGTGGGTTCTGATATAACAATGCTTTGCTAATGGTAGTTAGCTGCACTGTTAGCCAGCAAGCTAGCTAGCCAGTTGGCTAAATGCTACCCGTTCTTAGTAGTCTTTGGGGGATAGCATAACAAGATGGTTGCTAACCCGGGTGGCTAATGCGGCAGGAAAACTATAGAAAGAGACAGGATTATTAGCCCAAACATACCTTAAATAGTGCATGGGCATGTCTGTAAAGTAGGAAACTCATTCGTGATATCATGTAACATTCAGACATTTCACACACCTTTCCTTTTTCGACTACGGGATGTTAACATCCTGTTAGCTAACAACATTATTTGGCTCCCTAGCTCTGATGTTACCTGTGATTGTAAACTCATTCACTCTTCTCCTTCCCAAAACACAGCTCACAGTGATGGATCTTTTAAGAAAAAGAAGCTCCAAACATGTAGGATATAAAGATATATATATATTCATCTGCTTATTTACTGTAAAAGGTCCTGTTCTGGTTACAATCAATAATAAAAAGAAAAACATTTAAAGATCCAAATCTTACTTCTAAACTGTAACAGAAAGTGCTCAAGTCATTGTTTATATCATAATTATTTCCTAAAAGCAAGAACACTAAACATTTACATTTATTTCGCTATCTCTCTTTCTCTATCTGTCTCTCTCCAGAACCCTGTTCCAGCATGTCAGAAACTTTGAAATATGTGGATGATGAACACAAAACGATTTTCCTGAAGATTTTGAACGAGCAGAGATTAGAAGGCGAGCACTGTGACATAGCTGTGGTGGTCGAAGACGTTAAATTCAGGGCACATCGGTGTGTGTTAGCTGCCTGCAGCAACTACTTCAAGAAGCTGTTTAAGAAGCACGAGGTGGACAGCTCGTCTGTGATCGAGATCGACTTCATCCGCTCTGACATCTTCGAAGAGGTGCTGAACTATATGTACACGGCGAAGATTTCGGTTAAGAAGAAAGATGTCAACTTAATGATGTCATCGGGGCAAATACTTGGAATACGTTTTTTGGACAAGCTCTGCTCGCAGAAACGCGACATGTCCTCCGAGGAGAAAAACGACCATAAAAACGCCAAATATCCCTACGAAGCCCTTGTTAAAATCGGGCTTCCACCGGACGAGTCTCAGTTGAATCAAGACAATGGTGTCCAGGTAATTGGGGACCAGGAAGACACGCCTTCAGACGATATTGTCGAGGAGCCTCAAGGCAATCACGATCTAGACAAATCACCCAACAGTGCCCTGCGAGTGGAGGAAGCCACTTCACTTTTGAAAGAGCTAACGCAGGAGGAGGTAAGCAAGGTTGCCTGTTACGATCAGGATGTGGAAGCAATGGACGCTGAGCCCAAAGAACTCGGTGCTCACACCCAGACCCTTGCGTTTGCTGACAGCATGGGGGACGTTAAAGATGAGCAAGCTCCTGGATGGAGCACAGCTACTGCAGACATGAAGCTTGAATACCTGCTGTACGGCCACAGGGACCAGTTCCCCTGCCAGGTTTGCGGGAAAACATTCGTGGACGAGAACCGGCTGAGGAAACATGAAAAGCTTCATTCTGCCGAGAGACCGTTCATATGCGAGATATGTACCAAAGCCTTTACTACGCAGGCCCACTTGAAAGAGCATTTAAAAATCCACACTGGTTACAAACCCTACAGATGTGAAGACTGTGGCAAGTCTTTCATCCGCGCACCCGATTTGAAGAAACACGAGCGGGTGCACAGCAACGAGCGGCCCTTCAACTGCCACATGTGCGAGAAAGCTTTTAAACACAAGTCCCACCTGAAGGACCACGAACGGCGGCACCGAGGCGAAAAGCCTTTCAGGTGTAGCTCTTGCACCAAGGCTTTTGCCAAAGCGTCAGATTTGAAGAGACACGAGAACAACATGCACAGTGAGAGGAAGCAGCTGTCTGCAAACAGCTTGCAGAGCGAGACTGAACAGCTGCAAGCGGCCGCGATGGCAGCGGAGGCCGAGCAGCAACTGGAATCCATAGCATGCTCATAACGTAACGTGTGTGTGTGTGTGTACGCTCAACACACACACACTAATGCACTGTAGAACAATCTTTTCTTACCCATTTCGATATGGTAAAAAAACAGATGCAGTCTTATTGTTTTGGTCATGTTTTAAGTTCATTTTTTTGAACTATTAGAATATCAGATCTTGATAGTTTATTAATTTTAGACAGATAAGTTGATTAACACTGTCGGATATTTTTAATTTTCTTCCAGATGTAAATGGTGCAAGAGTTTGTTTTTTTTCCTCACTGTAAACCAAATGTATTTGAGTATTTGTGGCAGTGCGCTGGGCAGTGAATTGTACTGGCTTACACTTGTTGACACAGTTCACATGCAACGGTGCCAGATTTGCTAAGGAAACAAGAGTTATCAGAATGATGAAAATTGTCTTTAAAGGTCAGTCTATCCATCAACTTTATCTTACAAGATGAAAAGATTTACATTATTGATATTTTTGCTGTAATAAAAACGTTTCCAGAAGTGCAGACTTTTTTTGTGCATCAATTGCATTTTGGTATTTTATCTTTATTTCGGTCTTATATTTTGTGTGTGCCACATAAAAATGTATAGCTTTTAAATCATTTGAAACAAACCTGTGGAACTCATCAAAGCAATCCTCACAACCTAATGATAACACTGAGTGTAAAACCAGGCAGGACAATGCATGTTTGCACGTGGTGTCCTATGATGGACTGATATGCATCTTCACATCACACCCAATGTTTCCAGGATAGACACCAGATGCATCGTGACCTTTACCAATTAAATGTTTGCTGAAGATGAATGATGTGTGCCAAACGAGAAATTAAAGATCAGAGCCAAACTTGTCAATAATGGAAATAGATTTTACTAGATTGGTCCTCTTTATTGCTTGCCACTATGAAAAAAAAAAAGCACATGGTCGGCCATAATACAGTGACACTGTAAGGTTAAAGGCCCGAGGGTGGAAGTTTGGCAATATTTGACAACCTTCTGACCAGTAACCCAGAACCTCAACCATGGAGCTACCACTCCCCCCTGGTTTGCGTTTACCAGAACAGCCTGATTGTATTTTTTTATTATGTTTTACGTATTTCCCGAAATATTCTTTGACCTTGTTATGTGACAATGAATAAGTTAGCAGGTTTGAGACGTGTGAACACCAGGCGTCAAACGTGCACTGCTCTATAGAGTGGGAGGCGCCGCTGCTATTGCGCATGCGCAATTAGCACTAGCGAGAACTTACAAACTTTCAGGTGTGAATAAGGTAAGTGAACACCATCACGTCGGTTTTGAAACGTGTGTTTCATTTACTTGAAGAAACAACGCCGTTTTGCTCTTTTCACACTTGTGTTGGGGGAAGATCTTTGAAAACTAACATCTCAGAGGGAAATGATACATTATATATGTAGGTGTTGATTTGTCAAAGTTTCATAGTTTAAATTGTTAGAGTTTTATTTTACACCATTTTTTTTGCTGCTCATTATAAAAAAAAGAAAATCACTATTGTTTCTGTTCTAGACATCCTTGAAATCTTGTTTACATTTCTAATAATGAAGAAATAGACAAACATTATAGTATTAGCAGGGGATCAATTAGCCTTTTTCAGCCCTGCATGTGAACACATTGTGTGTGTAAAGGGTCCAGTCCTTCTGATAGATTTTCTCTTTCTCTCTCTTTCTCTCTCTCTTTTCAACATTATCACCTATTGCTCAAAGTCAGTGATGAAGTATGAAGGCGGAGGAGAAAAGTAAGAGAGCCAGAGAAGGCCATTCACACAGCAAGAAAAGATCAGCCGAGACAAACGACCACAGGTAGAGAAAAACATTTGGTTTTCATTTATTTGTCTAGAAGTAGCAGACTTGCAGGTAAGTGTTGCCATGTCTGAGATTTAGATTTGAGTAACCATAACCCTCTAAACGCAAAAATCATAACTAGCTAAGCAAACACTCACTTTCTGAGCACTTTGTCAGGAGTGCACACTAATGCTGAGTAGAGCCTCCATTTGCTCCTGTACAGCTTTAATTTTTCAAGTCAAGAAGCTTTTGTCATTTCAACCATATAAAGCTGACGCAGTACACAGTGAAATGAACCAACGTTCCCCCAGAACCCTGGTGCTACATTAAACAACATAAAGTTATATAACAGAAAACACAGAGTTAAGCTCTGGTAAGTGTCCTCGCCACATAAAGCGCAGCCTTTAGATGCTGGAAACATCCCTTTGGGATTTGGGTAGATGTTATAATTGCACCACATAATTCCTGCAAATTGTTTAGGTGCACATTTTATCTGCGTTTTATTAGCTTCAGAGCCACTGACTGGGGAGGTTACGGGAAGAATAAAAATTATTGTCCTGTTCGTGACATGGTACATACTGGTGGTAGACCTTTAGAAGTGCAGTGTGGACAAGAAGGGATGCAACAACAATATTCATAAATGCTATTTGAATAACAGGCCCAAAGTGTGCCAAAGAAACATTTCCCATACCCCAGCTTCACCATTTTGGACTCTTGACACAAAGGTTCAACGGTTTGATTCTTCTAGTTCATCAGCAGAAAGAGATTAATCAGACAGCGATATGTTTTTTTATTCTTCAGCCGTCTCGTTTTGGTGAGCCTGTGCCACTGCAACCTAAGCTTTCTGTTCTTGGTTGACAGAGATGGCATTTTACCAGCATAAAACCAGTTTGCCACATTCTCAACAGCAAGGTGTTACTATCTGCAGAAGTGCTGCTCACTGGATGTTTAATTGCACCATTCTGGTAAACCATAGTTCCTGTTGTGTCAAAACCCCAAGAGACCGGCAGTTATATTAAAAAAAGTACATAAACTGTAACTGCACCAACAGTAAATCTGGAACTGGGTTGGGCCTTTTAGTTTCAGTAAAGGGGAATTATAAAGCTATATGCAGCATGCAAAGACATTCTGTACAGTTGTGTGCTTGCAACTTTGTTTTAACAGTTTGGTAAAGAACAACACACTGGGGTGATGGTCAGGTGTCCATCCTTTTGGTCATATAGTCAATAACCAATGAATTCCACATTTAGCTGGCAGAACACATTCACCATAGTAGTTGCTATTAGGCCACAAATCTAAAAACTAGATGAGGCGTTTGGGTCACAATGCTATTTAAAACCATAAGTGTGACCTTTTCATTTGCTAAATTTCTCATGCCAGAATTAGAAAGAAAGCGATATCGACGAGATCAGGATCCAAGGAAAAACTTGAAGATTCTGAACTGAATGGAAAGTACCCTAGTTCTTCTGTAAAGGTAAAATCATCAGGTCTCTATTTTATTTAACCCACATGTAAAATAAGTCTGTTTTGTTAAATTCTCATCATTTTTAAGAACTCTCACTCAAGGACTTCACACAAACCTCTCCAGGAGTCTAAGATCACAAGGTATGTTTAAGGGCAATCTTTCATGCATGTAAATGAAACCTGGTTGTTGGTCATACCTCATTATAAATTCTTTATGTGCTTCTCATAGCTCTGAAAAAGTCAAGTTTGATGCCGAGAACAATGTATCTGAAGCCGAAAAGGTTAAGGTGGTATGATAAAAAATAATTTTGGGTGTATGTGAAATAATAATGACCATGTGATGGCACTGTTACCATTCTTCTGGTCATTTGCAATATTCCCTATGAGCTGTGATTTATGTAAGTAATTATGTTTGTTTCTATTAGGATTTGAATGAAGAGTTGGAAAAGAGGCAAGTTATTTATTAGTTGTTTGTTAAAATGATTCCACACAGTTGTATAATGCTTATGGAGGAAAGGTTATAGCATAATATGAATGCGAGTATGAGTGATGATGGTTGTCTTATAGAGTGGATGGAAACAATAACTTGGAGGAAGCAATGCGGGCACAAGGGAAAGCAGAACAAGAAGGATATGAAATGTTAGTGGCTCTAAAACCTTTCATAAACAATTATATTATGGTTGGTGCTGGGTTATTTGACACTATAATAATGATCCTGGGTATTGTTAGTATTTTTTTAAACCAAAATATAATCAGCCGCTTCCAATTATATTTAACATTTGTTATGAATTTTGTATCAAATAATGTAACACCAGTGTTAAATTATTTATTTCTTTGCGAATGGTGTCTTTGAACTCAACTATAACACTACAGTTTTGCTGGCAGTTCTTTAGCAAGAATAAATGTTATGCTGCATATTGATTTGTGGTTTTGTATTTTTAGACCTTTTTTACCTGAGGGAACTAAGAACTATAAGGTATGATGATTATTATTATTTTTTTTTTTTAATCCAGATTTATAAAGCCTCAGGCTAATTGCAATGCATTCTTATATTCTAGTCTAACAGCACTAAAAGCAGTCCCAAGGATCCACACAAGATTACTGATGACGAAGATCCTAAACTCCAAGGAAAGAGGTGCAATTGTGCGATTTGAAAGACCTTTCATTTGAACTCTCATTCATGGCAGTTTCACACAGTGATGTGAAACACCCATGCAACGTTTACCTATTTTAAACATTATATCTATTGCCAAAACACTCAACACTCAGTAAAATTTGAAAGATACAGCCTGAGTGTGTGAATGGAGGATTCGGGGGGGGGGGCAGATTTAGCTCTACTTTGAGTTCACAACCATGCATTTCAATACTTTCACAAAAGCAAATAGTTGTTAGATTGCAGTTCAATTGAAGTCCAATTGAAATGAGGGACTTACATCTTTGCGATTGATGTACTGTTATATGTATACACACAATAGAACACTAAGTAAATAAGAAAAAATTTAACTTATTTATGCTAGAAGATATATTTTATGTCAAAAGGTTTGTGAGCATCTGACCATCACACCCTGACATGGTAGCAAACGATTATGGAGAATGGCATTGCATTTGGCAGCATTAAAATTTCCTGACAACATCCCTGTGCACACCTTTTGGATAAACTGAAATGCTGATTGTCTGACCTCACTAATGCTGTTGTAACTGAATGGACACACTCTCTCAATTCCATGCGCAATAATCGGGTGGAAAGGCATCCCAAAGTTATTAAAACAGCAAAGGGGGACTAAATCAATAATGGACTGATTGGTCAGGTGTCTGCATACTTTTGTCCATATAGTGTAAACTCATTTATCACACACTGGATGCAGTCCTGTAAAGGATTTAGGAACATTACATTGCTAATTATAACCATAAATGCTGTGAAATGATTGTGTATATTCTGCAGTAGAAGGGTGGGGGTGTGTGTGTTTTGTGAATAAAACTATCCTTCTTGCTTTTCAGATCTGAAAAGCTTCAGAAAAATAAAAACAGGAAATGTACTCATGATGTCAATAGTCATTCAGTGTGTGTAAGTGTAGGATTAAAATTTCATATAATCTTTTAATGTCTTTCATAACCGATATTATCACAATCATCTTGAGAGCCCTGCACATTTTCTTCCTATGCTTTAGTTCAGTAAATAATTAAGATCTCCTATGTGCTGATTTAATTATGATGCGATATATTAATATAAAGTGTTAGAATGAGGTCACAGCATTAGAGAATCAAATAAAATGTATTAGTTCAATATTATTGTTGATGCTGATCCAATAAAACATTTATTTATTTATTTTTTGTTGAAGCAGATTGATAATAGCCACACATCTCTGCCAGCTGTGAAAGAGGAAGATGTTAAAGAGCAAATCTTTGATCCCATTTCTGACCGTGCACAAACATGTCTGCCTGTTGAGAATGATCTAGAGGTGAGAAATGCTGAAAAGACGAGGGACAAAGAGTCCACTGTCAGTATTGCACAGGATAAAGCACAAAGCCAGACGAAAAAAAGGAGCTCTCGCAGCACAGAACAAGAGCCAAAGAAAAATAAAAAGGCCAAGAGGGAAAAGAATGAGGAAAAGGAAAAACAGAACAAGAAAGGAGCGAAAAAAGCTGAGGAGGAAGCTGGTAAATGGAAATGGTAAGAGTTTAAACTAAATTATTAACACAGAATAATAGACTCTTTTCAGGATATAAGTATATTGTGTTTGTATGTGTGTTTTCCATTGACTAAAGGATGTAAACTAGTCCAGTCTTGCAGCATGCTGGTCCAATTTTCTATGCTTTTTTAGCAGCAGTCTTGTAAACTCAATATAATTAAATTGTTGTTGAGGAAAGTTTCAAAATTTAAGCTAGAATTTAAGCATACAATTAACATGTTTATAAAAATTAAGTGTTGAAGGGTGGTGGCATATCTTTTTATAAGTGTTTTTTGTTTTTTGTTTTTTTTTAGCTTCGTAAAGTTTGATAACAGGTACATTTAAACTAGCAAATATTCAAATCTATTAAACTGTGGTTTCCCCCTCATAGTTCTGCGCGGAACTCAAGCGCATCACCCGTTTCCTGTAGGACAATAGCAGTTGTGACACCGTCATTGATAAACGTCTGTGTTTGGGCACTTCGTTAGTTTTCGGTTTCACGTTGTTGCCCCGTGTTTTATGTATTTTTTTTTTATCATTACTTGTAATGAAAATATGTTGTGATTCGTTGATTCGCGTTTTCGTGCAGTTTCGCAGAACTGCTTTTGCGTGTCACTCTATCAGAGATTATGCACGTGCTTCTGCGAGTGCGCGCGCGCCGAGGTTGGTTGGCTGGCTGGTGGCATACAGTGGTGCATTGGACGGAAAGATCAATCGTAGCAATGATCACGTTGTCTTTCTAAAGTTCCCAGATTCTCACGTGGTGTGATTTTATTTATTTATTTAAGAAGGCAAGCCCTGGACAAAATTGCCATAAAGTACACGTTTCATATTTCTACTCCAAATGTTTGAGGGGGAAAAAAGATTTGTCTGAAATATGATTGGCTGTCACTGTTTCCCAAACTCTACCAGAAGTGTGCTTTCTGCTCAGCTTGTGTTAGTGAATAATCAATTAATTGAATTATTAATTAGTTGATTTATGACTTGATGTATCAATTAATGAATAAAATTAACAGCACATGCAAATAATTTACTATTTTTCTGACCACTGATGAGCCAACATCCTAGAATATATGCATAATAAAAGCACGTAAGACTGTGTTGGATCAGTTCACCAGCTAATTTTGATGTAATTATCCGAAATCGTAAATTATTAAAGGATAATTAGTCCCATTTGCCTCTCTATTTTACGAACTGTACATTTGTCTTCCACTAGGGAAGGTGTGTATGTGTTTAACTTTCTCTCTCTCTCTCTCTCTCTATCTATATATATATATATATATATTACATACATGTGCGTGTTTGTATAGTATATGTAGAGTAAAACTAATTGCCAGTGAATGTAGTCACAGAATGCATATATTGATCATGTTTTATGTCTTTATAGTAGTTTATACTTGTTTTATTTCCCTGCTATGCGCAGATGTTTTTTTTTTTTTTTCTCTCAGTTTCTTGCTTGCTATAATATGTTGACATTTTCGCAGTAACTTCAATAAAAGCTTTTAGAATGCTTTTAAGTGTGCGTTATATTGCTCATGACTGTTGTGTAGGTGGGAGGAAGGAAAGCATGCAGATGGTCAGAAGTGGAAAAGTCTTGAGCACAAAGGGCCTCTCTTCCCACCGGAATATGAACTTTTACCAAGCGATGTGCAGTTTTTATATGATGGTGTGTCTTCAAACATATACAGTATACCAGACTTTTTCTTTGTTGAAAAAGCTGAAGGCTTTGTTTTGTTTTAGGAGTGCCTGTGCAGCTAAACCCAGCTGCAGAAGAAGTAGCAACTTTTTATGCCAAGATGCTCGATCATGAGTACACCGCCAAGCAGGTTTTTCAAAACAATTTCTTCACTGACTGGAAGGAGGTAAGGTCTTCTGAAATCCAACAATTTATCTGCTTTGTCTTCGTGCCTCACTTTATCTGGTTTAGCTGTAAAGAAAAACTTGTTTTTTATAGACTTGTATGTGCTGTCTCTCTGTAGGTAATGACAGAAGATGAGAGGAAACTAATCAAGAAGCTGTACAAGTGTGATTTCAGCAAAATCCATGCATACTTTTTGGAAAAGACAGAAGCAAAGAAGAACATGACGAAGGAAGAAAAACAGGTATGTTGCTCTATTTAATTTTTATTGCATTAGATAATTTTGTTATGGCACTGCTATTCGACTGTTTTATTTATCTGAATAAATATAATTAATCATATCACTTAGGTTTTAAAGGATGAAGCCACTAAACTAACAGAGGAGTATGGATACTGTCTGTTGGATGGACACAAGGAAAAAATAGGCAATTTCCGTCTGGAGCCTCCAGGGCTCTTTAGGGGACGAGGGGAGCACCCCAAAATGGGCAAGCTGAAGAGACGTGTCCAGCCTGAGGATGTGATTATTAACTGCAGTCAGTAAGTAAAAGCTCAAATGGATAGAGAGTAGCTAAGCGGTTGATTACTCCTAAATTGTCTTCACGTATAAAATGCTGAAACTTTGCATTACACCACAGTAATATGGCCCCAATAGGTATTTTTTATATGGGTGATATCTTCTCATTAAATGCTGGGCCATGTAGGTGCTTCAAGGCAAAAACAAAACTGTGTTGTTACTGTTAAATACTTATAAAAGGGGGTTTTATAAATACTTGATTATCTTTGCTTTGGTCAGAGACGTAAAGGTCCCAGAGCCACCTGCAGGTCATCGGTGGAAGAGAGTGCAGCATGATAACACAGTCACATGGCTGGCATCCTGGGTGGAGAACATCCATGGACACATCAAGTACATCATGCTCAATCCCAGCTCCAAACTTAAGGTAAAGGTCATCTACATAGCCCATGAACATGAGCAACTCGGTTATCCATATGTTTTTGTTGTAAGCTTATCTTCAGAGTGGTTTTAGCAGTGGTTTGTGCTATTTTTCTAGACCTGAAGGTGTTGGCTGAATATGAAAGCTATTTTCAGACTCAAAACATCATCCAGAAAATGTTTCTAATAGAGTGGTCTGGAGTTTGCTGCAGGTGAATTCAAATAAGAATTGCACCATACGAAGGAAAGCAATTCCTTCCCAGAGCTGGGTGTCAAATAAACTGATTGGTTTAATTTTTAATGCTACTTACTGGGAAAGGCATGTTGTGGCCTACGGCAGAGACCGAATTCCTTCTTAATATCTGGAGTGACTGATACCTTCGAATCAAAGTGACTACAAACCTGGGCCCAAAAAAGTTTCAACAGTTGATGAATAGCTGAAATAGACATGTGAATTTTTAATAAAAATTCATGATTTTACCTTTGCATAGAAGATTATAAAAGTGAATTTCCCCCTGGTTAGCTTTCCCCCGAAACAGTTTACTGGTGCAAAAGTAAATGAGCAAATGGTGGTTTAATTCTGGCTTATTTTCTGCCTAATAATTTGTTATTGAGGCTGTTAAAGAGTAGGGTTTTGGCCCTTTTTTTGTTAATTTTACTACAGCACTGTTGAATCCTTGCTGTTGATGGACAGATGTTCTAAGGTGTCCAATTATTTTTGTCAGACATCCAGTTTTCAGTTCCATATCACGTATCAAGTTAATGGCCAAGTTAACAGTTTTAACAACAAACAAAAATGGCAATTCTTATTACTGCAATCATAAATGTGCTTTTGTGAACATTTGTTTTCTCTTGCGATTTTTACTTTCTCTCTCGCTCTCTCTCTCTCTCTCTCTCTCTCTCTCTCTCTCTCTCAACTGCATTTTGACGGCTTAACCCTCGTTACTAGTTATACACTGACGTTTTATAATTGGCGATGGAGGTATAAAATGAATTTTTTTCTAAAAACAGAAAAACTTAAATGTTTTATAATAACATTTGAACAGTATCTTGATTAGTTTGTCATCCTGGTTTATACATTTGTGGCCTTTGCTTTAAATACATGCATACTTAATACAAAACCATACATGGTATAATAAAAAGGCTAAAAAAATGACAATGTAAGGAATACAATAAGAACAGAGGAATGTAGTTTACAATATAATGAAATCCTATACAATAAAGTAAAATTACTATAGAAATTGAGTTGTAGAAGTAGAACATTGAGTGAACATGTGTAGCAGCCTTTCCATTCCAGAGCGGCAGAAACATTGCGATTATTATAATGATTATTTCTAATAAAGTATTAAATGAAGTGTGCATTTGTGCAAAATGTGATTTTAAAATGTTTTTGTGACGTAGTTGCGTGTTGTGGGAAAATGGTGCATGTTATTGGGTAGATGGTAGTGAGTATTGAGTCCTGTATTTTTATTTATTTTTTTATTTTTTAATATATCCTGTGCAGGGTGAGAAAGACTGGCAAAAGTATGAAACGGCTCGTAAGCTGAAACTGAGTGTAGACAATATAAGACGTGAGTACCAAAGGGCCTGGACTGCTCGAGAGATGAAACAAAGACAACGAGGAGTTGCTTTATACTTCATCGACAAGGTAGATAACGGCATTGGTTTTTAAAAAGAAATCAGATAAAAGATTCTATTTAAATCAGATATGAAGTAGTAATGTATTGCAGATAATAAAGACATGCATACATATTGTTGGCATATGTAGCTAGCTCTGAGGGCTGGTAATGAGAAAGATGATGATACCGCAGACACAGTGGGCTGCTGCTCTCTGCGTGTAGAGCACATCACCCTCCACCGACATCAGGATGGTCAGGACTATGTAGTTGAGTTTGACTTCCTGGGCAAGGACTCCATCAGATATTACAACAAAGTGCCTGTGGAAAAACAAGTGAGCATGTCTTTGTCTTTGCAAATATCCTCTTAGTTTGAGTTTCTTTGTAGTGTGTAATGTTCCACAGTAAAAGCTTGAGTTTAATCTTTAATGATCACATTATGTATGCTGCCATCTGTTGAATTATGAAATGATGTAATGTTGGCCACATTGCTCAGCACTAACATGTAACTCCACAATCATATACTTAGGTATAATTTTTTGTACAGGTTTTCAAAAACTTGAAACTGTTCATGGAAAACAAGGATCCAGAAGATGACTTATTCGACCGAATTTCTGTAAGCTTTACATCATTCATGTAATTTTTCTATCATGAGGTCTAATAATATATAGCTCCATTATTTGAAATGCATAATTGTCTTTGTTTTTGTTGATTTAATTTTTTTTTTCTTGCAGACAATCTACCTCAATAAGAAGCTAAATGAGGCAATGCCTGGACTGACAGCCAAAGTGTTTCGAACTTTCAATGCTTCTACCACTCTGCAGGAGCAGCTGGGAAAGCTCACCATTGGTCAGTACACACACACACACACACACCTTGCAGTAGAAGCAAAGATACTGGCTCAGTTTCCTGCCTTTCATATGCTACAGTTCCCATGAGGTGGACTGGAGAAACGGGGCCAAGACTGGAAGTTGCTGAATATTTAATATAAAAATTTTTTTTTATAGTCCTAGCCTTCAGCAATCGAAAACTAACTCTCACATCTGTGTGTTGGACAATTATGTAAATAGCAAGCATTTTGTTAATCTCAGTGGATTGAAGCTTTTTGCCAAACTTGTAATTGTTCCATCTGCAAAGGCTAGATTCAGTTTAGGGGAAAAAATTGCTCTGCATATGAAACTGTACTTACCAAACAGTACAACGCAGTAACAGTGTATTCATGTGATTACTTCTCTCTGAGTACCAGATAGTGTGCAAAACACATTCTACAAATGATATTTAGCAACCAAGAGCAGTTTGTGTATTAGTTTTACTAGTATCTTTTTGGTTTCCCTTTTTGTTTTTTGGCGTAAAAATCAACTAGGTTCTGCTCAACGTATACTTAAAGAGCACTGCAAACTAAATTGGGGTATTATTTTTATTATTATTTACATCAAAGTTCTGTGTGAGAACTGTGATTAATTATCTGAGTGGTCATACTTTTTTTTTAATGAAAATTGGTTAGCGTAGAAGAACAGTGTACACTGTCAGCATTAGTATTCTGCCTTAAGTCATTATTAAATATTATTAATATCATGGGTAAGGGGTAATATTTTTGATGCCGTGTCGCATTGACCTTTATTTTAAACAAACTGCCATTGGCTGTTTGTGCGTGCGCGTGTACCTGTATGTGTGTGGGTGGGTGGCCAGATGATATGACTGTGGAGGAAAAACTGCTGGCCTATAACCGAGCAAACAGAGCTGTGGCTATACTCTGCAACCACCAGAGGGCAGCACCCAAAACATTTGAGAAGTCCATGTTGGCCCTTCAGGAGAAGGTAAGACTTCCTATTAATTGTTAATGATTTTAATTATTAACCAGAGTAATTACATTTGTTATAGAAATTACATGTCGCCAAGTGTTTCCTCCGTGATTTTCTTTTCTAAGCCATTCATCTGAGGTCATTAGCATGTTGAGTCAAAATCAGGTTCGTGACAAACGACACTGGTCCAGTAATTAAGTGTGCTGATGTCATGCAACTTCTTAGTGACTGCATTTGATAGATTTAGAACTGATAACCCTGACTGCCTTCTTACTTGAATTTAATCGGTGGAGTTTAGTTAGTGTGTAGAGGCGGATGAAGTGAGGAGCTGATGTTCAGGCAGTGATTTTGTAAGAGTTTGAAGTTATCAGCTTGTCCTACCATCTGTTTATTATTCCATAGAGTCGTCAGTCAGTCAGTTTGTTTTGATGTGTGTTTGTCATTTACAATCTCTGTTTCCTTTTTGTTGGCCAGTTTCTCACTGCTCATTCAAAAACTGAAACCGATCCAAACTTGCTCCCCCAACACTTTTATGTTGTTTATTACCAATTTGAGAGACATACTGACAGTAAGTGCATTATTTTGAAACAGAACGTTGTAAACTACAGCATGAAAGAAGTATATTAGCTGTAAGGAAGTAACTGACAAAAAGGTTCATAAAAAGGCTCCACAGATTAGATGAAAATAGGGACAAACTTGCACTTATAAAGAACATTCATTATCTGTGTAAAGCTCCTTTGAGACAATGTCCATTGTTAAAAGCGCTATACAAATAAAAATAAGTTAAATTGAAAAATCTTTTGTTTTTAACAAAAAACTAAATTATATACAAAAATACAAGCCTTTTTTTATTTCATAATCTTGGTTTCAGCATGATCTTAGTCACTGCATTAAGCAATTTGTGTAAATTTTACATTTATTATAGTACATTTGCATTTTTTTTTTCCATTGGGGGGAAAAAATTTGCTTTTTCCTGCAGCAATGTAATTGAGTATTTCCTTTTGGGGGTTTTTGTGTCATGGTATTCATAACTGTTTAAAAAATTAATATCTTGAACAGATGGCAAAAACCATGTACCTAGGACTGTTACTACTTTAGGATTGTTGCAAAAGTGTTCAATTAAAGGTTTGTATTACCCGAAATTTGGCCTACCACCAGAAGTAAACAAAAAAAAGCAAAGTTGCATGCTGAACTGATTAGGCTGATTTCGGTTTCTTCTGCAACACACAGCTAACAAATTGATCAAACTAATCAAAGCCTGACACATGAGCGTGTGTGGAAATGACATTTCACATCAGTGTTTTTTTGTGATCTGTTAAATTGGCTTCTTAACCAACATGATATTTTCATGCACAGCCTAGGCAAGATTAAATAACGTGAATAACATTGTGGTGTTGATTTTAAAATGTTTAGTGTTTTAGAAAGTGTAAGCACTGCTTTATTGTAATAAGTATGGTTTCATAAAGCATGCTGTAGGCAGCAGAAATTTATTTTGTTCAATCTGTGATTATTATTATTATTATTATTATTATTATTATTATTATTATTATTCCCCCACCCAAACCCAGGAATCATCCACGGTGCTTTCCAACAGGTTTTTCCACACGTGGTGCACTAATTGATGATTTCATTTAGACAGACTGCAAAGCTTATTTTATGTAAATAATCACTAACATCAGTAATGCATCAGTGGTAGTCTGCTCTTGCATTTTAAGTGTCCTGTCTTTTTTTATATCTTTGCTGATGCTTAGGTGGATGTTTTTTGTGTTTCTACAGATCAAAAAGAAAAAAGAGGAAGTTGAGAAAGCCAAAAAGGAGCTGAAGCAAGCAAAGAAAGATCACAAGGAGCAACCGTCGGAGAAGTCAAAGAAGTAAGAAATCAGCACTAAAACTACCACCGTTGTGTATTTGCTGGCTATTGTGTGTTTTGGCGTTATTTCAAGGTTTTTTATTTCAATGTTTTGCTTGACACAGGGCCTTTAGACATATTTTTGGTTATGGCACTAACTATTCAGACTTGCCAGGGCTAAGATAGTTTAGAGATTTGAGTAATATATTTTTTAAAAATAAATAAATAAAAAGCAGAATTTGACTTTATTTTGAACGTTATTGCTGTTAACTCTATCATTTCATATATTAGTAGACTAGCTTGTGGATTTTTTTATTTTTTTTAACATGCTTGTCTAAACATAATGTTAGCAATAATCATAAACTGAGCGAGCACTGAAAATGTAAGTCGGTGTAAATCCAACATGAACACACAGCAGCTCATCTGCATATTGTTCCTGAAGCATGTTATTTCTCTGAAAACAAGCCTCCCTCTCGTTTTATTGCTCTCTGTTAGGCTGGTGGAGAAGAAGGAAAATGCTTTGAAGAGACTGTCAGAGCAGTTAAAGAAGCTCAAGCTGCAGGAGACGGACCGAGAGGAGAACAAGGTCATCGCTCTGGGCACTTCCAAGCTCAACTACCTCGACCCCCGCATTACTGTGGCCTGGTAACGTGTTACACATTTCACACTTCCACTCTACAAGATGAGATTTTGTGCTGCTGGTTGGTGTAATGAAAGCTGAAGTAAAATACATCTTACCTTTTAAAATGGAGGAATGTTTGTGTTTGTAAACACCAAAAATATGTGCGCAACCCGATGCTGCTTGTTTTTATACTGATTACTTGTATCAATTTCTTGATAGATTCACTTTTATTTTATTACCGGTTCTCAAAATTAAACAGCGAGTGTTATTTGGCTAAACTGGCCCTTTCAAATGGTGTAGCAGCTTTGGCTTAAAATCGCCTCAGTGGTCAATGATTCTAGGCCGTGATCTAGCCTGCAACGCCTGACTTTCTCAGCCATTCATGGTTCTTACCCAAACCATTCCCGTAAACTTGAAGCTACACAATTGTACAGGATGCCGTTGTATGTGGTAGCAGTAAATTCCCCCTTCATTTGAACTAGGTGACAGAAGAAAAAAGAATAAAGTAATACAAATGAGAAGTATGCTATTTAAGAAGCTAAAGGTGTTACTGGTAGAAAGTCAGCTTTATTGCTAAGATAATTTGCAGCTCAGATGAGATTAAATGGGTGCTGCAAAGAGAGAGCTCCATGGACCAATTATACCTCTTCCCAAATGCCTTCAACTACACCTGTCTTCTTATGGCTGGGAAAAGACATGACATTTTAGCGAACAAGTTTTGGTTTACTGTTAAGTTCAGTCCTTTGCTGTGTGTGTGTGAGTCGTGTGAAAGTGTACTGATTTCTTATTTTTTGCATGTTTGTCACACTTCTGTGTTATCTTTTACTAATATTTACATTAGTCTGATGATCTGAAACAGTTGGGAACATGCAGTTTTTAAATGAAGGTTTTTATCATTGAGGGAAAACAAAATCCAAAACTACATGGCCCTGTGTGAAACTGTTTGCCCCTAAGCCACTTTGTGTGTGTGTGTGTCTATTTTATGTATACGGTACTGTACTGTATTAACGTTTTACTTTATTTTGTAATTAATAATTATATTTTTATTAATACATTCCATTATTTCAACATAAAAACAATTCCCTATAAGCTTTTTGGTCTATCGTGCTGTTCGGGAAAATCAGCCAAACAAATTACTTATGTGGTAAATGCAATTCCGCGATAAACCGTGGGTACGAGATTTCAACCGCGGTAAAGCGGAAGATTACTAATATATATTTGTGCGTTTGTGTTTTTATATATATTAGTGTATTTATATATAAAATATTATTTAAAATCTTCTCAAGGGACAATACTATACGGATATATTTTAGAACAGTGGTCCCCAACCTTTTTTGCGCCACGGACCGGATTAATGTCAGACTATTTTTTCACAGACCGGCCTTTAAGGTGTGGCAGATAAATGATACGACCGGCAAATAAAACTGGTATATTCTAAATATAATAATAAACGTGAATCCACTGTGTTGTTTTTTGTTCATTTTGCTAGATTGGGGGTTTGAATTTAGCGGTAATGTATTGTGTTAGCGGCCGGAGAAGCCCCTTTAAGAAGGTAGAGGATGAAGGTAAGACTTGTGACCGAGGCACCATGACATGTATCAAGAGTGAGTCATAGACAGTTGTGGGCGGAGAGAATCTGGTAATTTTCCAAAATAAAACATCGTTTAGAATCAGATAATAAATAAAATGGAAATAATGTAAGTTATGTATTCTTTCTGTGCGGCCCGGTACCAATTGGCCCGGGGGTTGGGGACCACTGTTTTTCAATGTGCAGCTTTTATAGCAGTATTGATGTACTTTCCTCTGAAAATAACTGAATATACAGCCATTTGTGTCTAAATAATTGGTAACAAAAATAAGTACACCCTAAGTGAAAGTCATAATTGTGTCCAAAGTGTCAATATTTTGTGTGAGCACCATTGTTATGTAGCACTGCCATAATACTTCTGGATATGAAATTCACCAGAGCTGCACAGGTTGTTGCTGGGATCATCTACTCCTCCATAATGACATCACAAAGCTGCTCGATGTTAGATGCATGGAGCTTCTCCACCTTCTGCTTGAGGATGCCCCACAGGTGCTCAATAGGGTTCAGGTCTGTAGACATATTTGGCCACTCAATCAGCTTCAGTTTCCTCAGCAAGGCAGTTGTGTTCGGGGTCGTTATTATGTTGGAAAACTGCTGTTTAGCCCAGTTTCTAAAGGAAGGGCATCATCATCATCTTGAGAATATCACAGAACATGTTGGAATCCATGTTTCCCTTAATGAACCACAGCTCCCCAGTACCAACAGCATTTATGCAACCCCAGACCATGATGCTACCACCACCATGCTTGACTGTAGGCAAGACACAATTTTCTTGTTTCTCCTCACCAGGGTGTCGTCACACATGCTGGACACCATCTAAGCCAAACAAGTGTTTTCTTAGTCTCCTCACCACAGGACATGGTTCCAGTAATTCATGCTCTTGGACAGGTTGTTTACAGCAAACTGTTTGTGGGCTTCCTTTTGGGACGCTGTTCAAAGCGTCTGGTCTGAGCACTGACAGAACCCTCCACTTCTGCAACCTCTAAAGCAATGCTGCAGCACTCATGCATCTGTTTTTTGAAGCCAGTTCTGCACCTGACATACAGCATGAGGACTCAACTTTTTTTGATCGACCCTTGTGCGGTCTGTTGCGAGTGAAACCCATCTTGGAAAACCTCTGTATGACCCTAGCCATTGTACTGTAACTTAGTTTTAGGGTGTTACCGATCTTATAGCCTCGGGATCTTTGTGGAGAGCAACAATTCTACTGTATTTTTCAGACTATAAGCCGCTACTTTTTTCCCACGTTTTAAACCCCGCGGCTTAAACAACGAAGCGGCTTATTTATAGTTTTTTCCTGGGTTTTTCCCAGTTTCACAAACTTAAAGCCAAAAAACTAAACCCCATTACATGAGACTAATGAAATTTCCGAGCGGAAACGGAAAAACGCACCTCACCCGTGTTCTGAGCTGCACGGCTTCGGGAGAAAAAAAAGTTGTTTTTTTTAAACGCACGACGATGCCAAAAGATAAACTCCCGAGAGAAATAGTTTTAAAAGGAAGGAGGAAGACAGTGAACAATGACTTTCTTGGTAGGCTACTGTTTAGATACAAGCTGTGTTACAGTCACTGTCTTTTGTTAAAGCCTGTGTGAAGTTCATTAGTTTCAGTGTAGACACCTGTGGCTTATAGACAGGTGTGGCTTATTTATGTTCAAAATAAAAATATTTGTAAAATATATTTGGGTGCCCTTTATAGTCCGGGAAATTACGGTAATTCTCAAATCCTCACAATTTCTTTGCCATGAGGTGCCATGTTGAATACCCAGTGGTCAGTATGAGAAAGCCGTACTCGAAGCACTAAATATTAACTGCTCAAATACATGATGCACAAATTTGTACAGATCTGTCAAGCAGACCAAAACATGAACATGATGAATGGAACATGTGGCTTTGCATGGTTACACAACATACAGTATTATTATTATTAATTAGGGTGTACTCACTTTTGTTGCCAACCACATTGATGATGATAATGGCTGTATGTTGAGTGGTTTTTAGAGGACAGTAAATCTATACTGCTATACAAGCTGTAAATTGACTACAATTTATCCAAGTTTAATTTCTATAGTACTGTCTCTTGAGAAGAAATACTAAAATGGTTGCTGAAATTTGAGGGTTGTACTTTTACTATATATAATTAGTATTCCCAAATGGTAATGGCTTCTTCAGACGAACAATGCAGTCTGTTATATAACGCACACACTGAGCTTCATTTATCAATCTTTTAATAAAGTTGTGTAATTATTTGAATAAGCCAAACAAAAATTTTGCTGTATGTATTAAAAGTTTCGGAAAGGCAGATTTTCTTTGTACTCTCGTGCTTGTTGATCACCCGTAACGTGCACAGCTCGAACCAGACACAGCTCATTTGCATTTAATGACACTCATAAAACTGTATAAAAGTTCAAGGGCACAGTCAGCTTATAGCACAAAACAACCGATCAGGAAAAAAGCTCAAATGAAGGGTATTTTTAATTCAGAGTAAATGATAATGGCTAAAGGCTGAAGGTGAACTTCTATGCAAATAAAAGTATTTAGTAATGTGTGCGTGATTAATTCTTCATAAGCAAAGGCATTCGTTTTGCAGTTTTCAGCCATGCACAGAAAAAGTGCAAGTCAGTTTAAACAATGGTGCTTTTTTGCAATTGAATTAGTGTTATTGTGGTAAGTTAAGGGCTTGTGTTGGCTCTCTCTCCTTTTCTTACGTTCTCTAACTGATGGCAGTTATATCAGACCTACTGAAGTAACACAAGGATGTGTTTTTGATAAAGAATAAAAAAAGGTCTTTCTGGATAAGGGCATCTACTAAATGCTGTAAAGTGTAATAAAAATAAGCGGTTAACCTTTATTTTTATTTTTATTTATCCTTTATTTAACCAGGAGAAGCCCATTGAGATTAAAAATCTCTTGCAAGGGAGACCTGGCCAAGATAGGCAGCTGAATTACATCACATCATTACATACGTACAAAGACACACAAAAAACATGAAAATAAAGACAAATAAATTAATAGAAACAGTTTGAAAGCCAATTATGCACTTACAATGAAATCTCAATTAAAAACATTGACATGTGAGGGAGTCCAACTCAAAAGATCTCATTCTTAACTTAAACACTCAAAGGAATCAATTTACTAAGTTTTAAGTTGTTCTGCAGCAAATTCCATGTAAAGGGAGCAGAATAAACAAAGGCCTTTTTACCCAGCTCAGTACTGAAATGTGGGACAGAAAGCAAGACAACAGCCTGAGAACGGAGAGAGTAATGACCAGCACTTTTTTTTCATAAGAAGTGAACATAAATATAAGTGTAATCCATATTTAAAAATGCAGGTTTCTGTTCCATTTATATGATTTGAAGTCAATCGGGTTGTTTATATTAGTATGTTGTTTTTTTCTGAATTCACATTTTAATGAATACCAAATATCTCAGCAGCCTCTTTAATAGGAACACTTGTATACCTGATCATTCAATTATCCAATCAAGTAATCAGATGCCTCAGCATGGTACATTTAATGCAGATACTGGTGAAGAGATTTGGTTAACTTGGTGACCAATTTTTGGTGGATGGTGAACTGGTTTGCATGTAACAAATATTTCTGCTTTCATGAAATGTTTTCTGATAATTCTATCGAGCAACGTATCATTGTTTGAATGCAGATTAAAGAAGAATGGGTAAACTGGTTCAAGCTCACTGAAATCTTATGGAAGATTGGGGGGGGGTCAGGTATTTTTCTTATTTTGAAGTTTGTTTGTTTGTAGGAACAGATGATTTAGTGATAACAATGGTAGACCAACTACACGGCTGTTATATTACTGGCAAACCTTGAAAGTGATAATGAAATTGTGTTTATAATTTAAAAATGGTTAATTATTAATTTGATGAGGGAATGCACACATGATTCAATTGGCTCACCAGCAAAACCCTGAAGGGCCACTACGATTTTGGGACAGCCCTCTGGTGTCCATGCACATCTGGTGCAAATTATAAGGGAGCAGTGGAGACAGGCTGTCCTCCTTTAAGTTCATGTTTTGAAGCTGTAATTGCTTTTTTTTTTTTGGTCTGCAATTCTTGGTCACTGATTGTTTGCAGCCATTTTGAACAATGAAAACAATATGTAGCTCAGCAGTAATTCTCCACATACTCATTAACCATTACTTTCTGTTGCCTTCAGGTATATTATTTAATAAAATGTAGTGGGAGACATATACATGAGGTAAGAGCTAAGAGCCAGACCTCATCTGTATATGTATATATGACCTCATTAACTTGTATATGGTCATTACGGTTGTGTAGTTCCTCTCGGGTTTAGTTTAGCTTTGGGTTGATGAGTCTTTGAATGGCTGACCATTGTATGCGTGTATTTATGCTCGCTTTTTTCTATTTATTTAATTTTAAATAGAAAAATATTTCTGTTACAGGTGTAAGAAGCACAATGTTCCTGTGGAGAAGATCTACAACAAGACTCACAGGGCGAAATTTGCCTGGGCTATTGACATGGCTGATGAAAAATTCCAGTTCTAACACAGAAGAATCTGTGCTTATTTTTTTTTCTCTGCTCATTTGTTTTCCTTTTCATTTCCTTGTTCATTATTGTGACCATTTTGAACAGCTACTATTCAGTTTTCTGTGATGTCGTGTTTTTTTTTTTTTTTTTTTTGACAGCCTTGGTTTAAAAAAAAGAATGTGATGTGTCTTGTGTTGGATTTATTTCTATAGTAAAATGTGAACACAAAGCTGAAGGTCATGCTTTGGTTTCTTTGCTACTGAATGGGATGGTATGTGGCTCAGGGAACCTCTATTTTCAGCAGCACAGGAAGGCTGTTGGGGGGGGGGGGGGGGGGGACCTTGCTCTATAAAGCACGGACTATGTTTGTGCTTAAAAGCTGTTCAAACACTGAACATAACACCAAGCATTTTAAATGGTTTGTAAAGAAAGTGTTTCCAAGTTTAGGTGAGCTTGAGCAGAAGTTCACTACATTCCTATGCATGGAATCATTTCAGCAGTGAATGAAGAGGATGTAAGCTGAAGTTGTGCCAAAATATGCATTGACTAATTGACTTTAAGACAATTTGTTAGTGTTAAATTAAAATGCATAATCTGTGTAATTTTAGTAATCAATGCAATGTAAGGCAGTGGGTAATGTGTCCTCAGACAGAACCTGCCTGGGTATTTTACTGCTTTTTAACATAAGGAATAGAAGGACTTAAGTACATAGATTTTCCAAAATATGCAGGACCAGATGGATTAAAAACCACATTATTTCTAAGACATGTGTTCCATAATGTGTTCAACAGGGTATCAGAAACGTGAGCTAACAGTGGGAATACACTAAGAAAATGTCAATCAAAATTTGTTGAGCAAAATCTGTAAAAACAAGATCCAGCAGCTGAGAAAATGTATAGAGCATATATTAAGTGTGTTTAGTTTTTCCCCTCATCAGCTCTTAACTTTTCAGACACCATGTTTATGAATAATTCTTGTAATTAACATTTGATTTAAAAAATATTTAAGGTTCACATAATGTATTAATTCCAGTTATAGATGTTTTTCTCCTCTTAAGAAATCCCAGGTTATTCTTTTTTTATATAGTGGTGATGTTGTAGGAAAAGAAAATCAAAATTTAAGATAAAACTTTAGCTGAGTAAAAATATATTTCTTATAAAATTCTATGTTGCAGCCTAATGATACATTCAAATAGATGTTTTTTTTATTGACATACAACACTTAAAAAAAATAAATAATAATAATTTGCTCGGGTGCCACCCAATTCTCTTGATCATTGATTAGATGTTTCTACACTTTGACTGGAGTCCACGTGTGTAAAGGTTAAATGATTGGGCATGAATTTGAAACGCATACAATTCTCTATAGAATATCTCACAGCTGACAATGCAGAGCATCGAAGCAAACCCCAAGCCATGAAGTCAAAGGAACTGCCTGCAGATCTCTGATGCAGGATTGTTGCAAGGCACAGATCTGTGGAATGATGAAAAAAATTCTGCTGCATTGAAAATGTCCCAAGTTCACTGTCCTTCATAATTCTCAAGTAGATGTTTGACACAACCAAGACTTTTCCAAGATCTTATTACCCAGCCAACTGGGTGAGAAGGGCCTTAGTAAGAGGGGTGACCAAGAACCCAATGGTCAATCTGACAGAGATCTGAATATCCTGTGTGGAGAGGGTTGGAAGTGTGGAAGTTCCAGGAGGAAAACCATTGTTGCAACCCTCCACTGGTCTGGGCTTTAGGGCAGAGAGAATAGGCAGAAGCCTCTGCTCAGTGCAAAACATATGGAAGCCTGCTTTGATTTTGTAAACAGGTACCTGACAGACTCTCGGACTGTGTGGAACAAAAGTCTCTGGTATGATAACTCTTTTGACCTCAATTCTAAATGAAATGTCTGGTTGAAATTATGCCCAAAACCATCCCAGAAGTGAAGCATGAGGGTGGCAGCATCATGCTGTGGGGATGTTTTTCCTGTAAAAGGGACTTGGAAGGTAAACCGGTTGCCTACATGACCACATCCCTAAGCACACAGCTAAGACAACACAAGAGTGGCTTTGGGACAACACTGTGCATGTCCTACAGTGGTCCTGCCAGAGTCCTGACTTAAAACCTTTAAAAGAGTTGTGGAGAGACCAAAAGTGGCTGTTCACCAATGTCCACCTGAGCCGTCATGAAGAGATTTGCCATGAAAAGTTTCAGAAAATCTCACGATCCAGGTGTGCAACGCTTGTCATACCCAAAAAGACTCAAGGCTGTAATTGCTGCCAAAGGTGCTTCAAACAAGTACAGAGTAAAGGGTTGAATACTTGTGATATTTTTAAAAAAGACATTTCTAAAATTCTTTTTTCACTCTTTCATTATGGGGTACTGAGTGTAGATTAATGAAAAAAATAAAACTTTGAAAGATAGTATGAAGCTGCAGTATAATTAAATTGAAAAAAAGTGAAGGTGGCCTGAATACTTTTTGAATTAAATATATACAGGTGTATCTCAATCAATTATAATATCATTTAAAAGATGATTAATTTCAGTTGTATATTATATAGATTCATCACATTCCAAAAAAATATGAATACTTTATAAGACAAAAAAAAAAAAAACATTTTTTGTGAATTGTTGTTCTAAAAAGTATGTTCATTTACTGTATATGTACTCACTACTTGGTAGGGGCTCCTTCTACTTTAATTACTGCCTTAATTCGGCATGGCATGGAGGTGATCAGTCTGTGGCACTGCTGAGGTGGTATGGAAGCCCGGGTTTCTTTGACAGTGGCCTTCAGCTCACCTGCATTTTTGGTCTCTTGTTCTTATTTTCCACTTGACAATACCCTATAGATTATCTATGGGGTTCAGGTCTGGTGAGTTTGCTGGCACACCAACACCATGGTCATTTAACCAACTTTTGGTGCTTTTGGCAGTGTGGGCAGGTGCCAAATCCTGCTAGAAAATGAAATCAGCATCTCCATAAAGCTGGTCAGCAGAGGGAAGCATGAAGTGCTCTGCTTAAACTTCCTGGTAGACGGCTGTGCTGATCTTGGACTTTATAAAACACAGTGGATCAACACCAGCAGATGACATAACTCCCCAAACCACCACTGACTGTGCAAACTTTAAACTGGACCTTAAGCAAGTTGGATTCTGTGCCTCTTCTCTCATCTTGCAGACTTAGGGACATTGACTTCCAAATAAAATGACAAATTTTTCTTTCCTTTGAAAAGATGACTTTGGCCCACTGAGCAACAGTCCAGTCCTTTTTTTTCCTTTGTCCAGGTAAGAAACCTCTGACGTTGTCTCTGGTTCGGGAGTGGCTTGACACAAGGAATGAGTCAGTTGTAGCCCATGGATACGTCTGTCTGTGGTGGCTCTTGAAGAACTGTCAAGTCAGCAGTCTGGCCCCATGATTGTGTAGCCTGAACCCGACTGAGACACCAATAAAGGCTCAGGAAACCCTTGCAGGTGTTTGGATTTAATGAGCTGATTAAAGTGTGACACTACGAGTCTCCAATATTGAATATTTTTTTTTAACAATATTCAAATTTTCTGAGCTACAGAATTTTGGGCTTTCATCAGCTGTAAATCATAATCATCAAATTAAAAGAAAGAAACACTTGAAATATATCAGTGTGTGTGTGATAAATAGACGAGTTTCCATTTTTTTATTGAACTACTAAAATTAATCAACTTTTAATATTATTGATAATATAATATCATTCTATTAAATAGATTGATATGCTCTATTTAACATAAACTGATTTAATTTAAAACAAAAATGCCAAATATAATATGAACATTATAGACATAATAAATAATAGTATTTTGGATACTTAAGAAAATTTTAGAGCAAATACTTATGTACTTTTACTTCAAGTGAATGTTTAAAGGGAGCACTTGTACTGAAGTAATATTTTATCTAGTGTATCTCTACTTTAACTTAAGTACATCGTTTGTGTACTTCATCCACCACTGATTATCACTTACAATGGGGCAAAAAAGTATTTAGTCAGCCACCAATAGTGCAAGTTCTCCCACTTAAAAAAATGAGAGAGGCCTGTAATTTTCATCATAGGTACCCTTCAACTATGAGAGACAAAATGAGGAAAAAAATAATCCAGAAAATCACATTGTCTGATTTTCAAATAATTTATTTGCAAATTACGGTGGAAAGTAAGTATTTGGTCAAAAAAAAGTTAATCTCAATACTTTGTTATATACACTTTGTTGGCAATGACAGAGATCAAACGTTTTCTGTAAGTCTCCACAAGGTTTTTACACACTGTTGCTGGTAGTTTGGCCCATTCCTCCAGGCAGATCTCCTCTAGAGCAGTAATGTTTGGGGCTGTCGCTGGGCAACACGGGGATGAGATCTGGAGACTGGCTAGGCCACTCCAGGACCTTGAAATGCTTCTTACGAAGCCACTCCTTCGTTGCCCGGGCGGAGTGTTTGGGATTATTGTCATTCTGAAAGACCCAGCCACGTTTCATCTTCAATGCCCTTGCTGATGGAAGGAGGTTTTCACTCAAACTCTCACGATACATGGCCCCATTCATTCTTTCCTTTACACGGATCAGTCGTTCCTGGTCCCTTGGCAGAAAAACAGCCCCAAAGCATGATGTTTCCACCCCCATGCTTCACAGTAGGTATGGTGTTCTTTAGATGCAACTCAGCATTCTTTTTCCTCCAAACACGACAAGTTGAGTTTTTACCAATATGTTCTATTTTGGTTTCAACCCAGCCATTAGGGGGGCACAAGCCAGTGTACTCTTAGTGCCGGTCCCAAGCCCGGGTAAATGGGGAGGGTTGCGTTAGGAAGGGCATCCAGCGTAAAACATGTGCCAAATCAAATATGCGGATCACAAATGAGAATTTCATACCGTATCGGTCGAGGCCCGGGTTAACAACGACCGCCACAGGTATCGTTAGCCGACAGGGTACCGGTGGAAATTGGGCTACTGTTGGCCGAAGGAGGAGAAGGAGAGGAGGAAGGCGTCTACAGAGACGGCAGGAAAAGGAGCAGTGTAGGAGAGTAGAGGTTCGGGTTGGTACTTTAAATGTTGGTACTATGACGGGTAAAGGGAGAGAGATAGCTGATATGATGGAGAGGAGAAAGGTAGATGTGTTGTGTGTTCAGGAGACCAAGTGGAAAGGGAGTAAGGCCAGGAACATTGGAGGTGGGTTTAAACTGTTTTATCATGGTGTGGATGGGAAGAGAAATGGTGTAGGGGTGATTCTGAAGGAAGCGTACAGTAAGAGTGTAGTGGAGGTGAAGAGAGTTTCTGATAGGGTGATGATCGTGAAGGTGGAAGTTGAAGGGATGATGATAAATGTCATCAGTGCCTATGCTCCACAAGTTGGCTGTGAGATGGAGGAGAAAGAAAGATTCTGAAGTGAATTAGATGAAGTGGTAGATGGTGTACCTAGGAAAGAACGATTGGTGATTGGGGCAGACTTTAATGGGCATGTAGGTGAAGGGAACAGAGGTGATGAGGAGGTGATGGGTAGGTATGGTGTTAGGGTTAGGAATGTGGAAGGGCAAATGGTGGTAGATTTTGCTAAAAGGATGGAAATGGCAGTGGTGAACACGTATTTTAAGAAGAAGGAGGATCATAGGGTGACGTATAAGAGTGGAGGAAGGTGCACACAGGTGGATTATCTTCTGTGTAGGAGATGCAACCTGAAGGAGATTGGAGACTGTAAGGTGTTGGCAGGGGACAGTGTAGCTAGACAGCATCGGATGGTGGTCTGTAGGATGGTTTTGGAAGCGAAGAAGTAAGGAAAGTAAGGTTTGAAAGAAGAATAAGATGGTGGAAACTGAAGGAGGAAGAGTGTAGTGTGAGGTTCAGGGAAGAGGTCAGACAGGGGCTTGGTGGTGGTGAAGAGGTGCCGGATGATTGGGCAACTACTGCAGGAGTGATGAGGGAGGCAGCTAGAAAAGTACTTGGTGTGACATCTGGAAATAGAAAGCAAGACAAGGAGACGTGGTGGTGGAATGAGGAAGTGCAGGAGAGCATTAGGGGAAAGAGATTGGCAAAACAGAAGTGGGATCGACAGAGTGATGAGAAGAGTAGGCAGGAGTACAAGGAGATGCGGCAGCAGGTTAAAAGGGATGTGGCGAAAGCCAAGGAAAAGGCATATGAGGAACTGTATAAGAGGTTGGACACTAAGGAAGGAGAAAAGGATTTATACCGATTGGCCAAGCAGAGGGACCGAGCTGGGAAGGATGTACTGCAAGTTAGAGCAATAAAGGATGGAGAGGGAAATGTGTTGACTAGTGAGGAGAGTGTGTTGAGAAGATGGAGGGAGTATTTTGAGCAGCTGATGAATGAGGAAAATCAGAGAGAGAGAAGGTTGGAGGATGTGGAGTTGGTGAAGCAGGATGTAGATAGGATTAGTAAGGAGGAAGTGAGAGCAGCGATTAAGAGGATGAAAAATGGAAAGTCGGTTGGACCAGATGACATACCGGTAGAAGCGTGGAGATGTTTAGGAGAGATGGCAGTGGAGTTTTTAACCAGATTGTTTAACAGGATTCTGGAAGGGGAGAGGATGCCTGAGGAATGGAGAAGGAGTGTGCTGGTACCAATCTTTAAGCATAAGGGAGATGTGCAGACCTGCAGTAACTACAGGGGAATTAAGTTGATCAGTCACACCATGAAGTTATGGGAAAGAGTAGTGGAAGCCAGGCTGAGAGAAGAGGTGACCATCTGTGAGCAACAGTATGGTTTCATGCCGAGGAAGAGCACCACAGATGCCTTATTTGCTTTGAAGATGTTGATGGAGAAGTATAGAGAAGGACAGAAGGAGCTGCATTGTGTATTTGTGGATTTAGAGAAAGCGTACGACAGGGTGCCGAGAGAGGAGTTGTGGTATTGTATGAGGAAGTCAGGTGTGTCAGAGAAGTATGTGAGGGTGGTGCAGGACATGTATGAGGACAGTGTGACGGCAGTAAAGTGTGCAGTAGGTACGACAGACTGGTTCAGGGTGAAGGTTGGACTGCATCAAGGATCGGCCCTGAGCCCTTTCCTGTTTGCAGTGGTGATGGACAGGTTGACGGACGAGGTCAGACAGGAGTCTCCCTGGACTATGATGTTTGCAGATGATATTGTGATTTGTGGTGAGAGTAGAGAGCAGGTTGAGAAGAGCCTGGAGAGGTGGAGATATGCGCTGGAGAGAAGGGGAATGAAAGTCAGTAGGAGTAAGACAGAGTACATGTGTGTGAATGAGAGGGAGGGCAGTGGAGTGATGCGGTTGCAGGGAGAAGAGGTGGAGAAGGTGGAGGAGTTCAGGTACCTGGGGTCAACAGTGCAAAGTAATGGAGAGTGTGTTAGGGAAGTAAAGAAAAGAGTGCAGGCAGGGTGGAGTGGGTGGAGAAGAGTGACAGGAGTGATTTGTGATAGAAGAGTATCTGCAAGAATGAAAGGGAAAGTTTATAGGACTGTGGTGAGACCTGCGATGTTGTATGGATTAGAGACAGTGGCATTGAGTAAAAAACAGGAGGTGGAGCTGGAGGTAGCAGAGCTGAAGATGTTGAGGTTTTCGTTGGGAGTCACGAGGATGGACAAGATTAGAAATGAGTTTATTAGAGGGACAGCACATGTAGGATGTTTTGGTGACAAGGTGAGGGAGGCGAGATTGAGATGGTTTGGACATGTGCAGAGAAGGGACATGAATTATATTGGTAGAAAAATGCTGAAGTTGGAGCCACCAGGTAGGAGGAAAAGAGGAAGGCCAAGGAGGAGGTTCATGGATGTGGTGAGGGAAGACATGCAGGTAGTTGGTGTAAAAGAGGCAGATATAGAGGACAGGGTGGTATGGAGACGGATGATCCGCTGTGGCGACCCCTAATGGGAGCAGCCGAAAGAAGAAGAAGAAGAAGTTCTATTTTGGTTTCATTTGACCATATGACATTCTCCCAATCCTCTTCTGGATCATCCAATTGCTCTCTAGCAAACTTCAGACGGGCCCGGACATGTACTGGCTTAAGCAGGATTTGAGTCCCTGGCGGCGTAGTGTGTTACTGATGGTAGCCTTTGTTACTTTGGTCACAGCTCTCTGCAGGTCATTCACTAGGTCCCCCCGTGTAGTTCTGGGATTTTTGCTCACCGTTCTTGTGTTCGTACTTTGACCCCACGGGGTGAGAGCTTGCGTGGAGCCCCAGATCGAGGGGGAGATTATCAGTGGTCTTGTATGTCTTCTATTTTCTAATAATTGCTCCCACAGTTAATTTCTTCACACCAAGATGCTTACCTATTGCAGATTCAGTCTTCCCAGCCTGGTGCAGGTCTACAATTTTGTTTCTGGTGTCCTTTGACAGCTCTTTAGTCTTGGCCATAGCGGAGTTTGGAGTCTGACTGTTTGAGGTTGTGGACAGGTGTCTTTTATACCGATAACGAGTTCAAACAGGTGCCATTAATAAAGGTAATAAGTGAGGGACAGAGGAGCCTCTTAAAGAAGTTACAGGTCTGTGGGAGCCAGAAATCTTGCTTCATTGTAGGGAACCAAATACTTCTTTTCCACCATAATTTGAAAATAAATTCTTTAAATATCAGACAATGTGATTTTTAGGATTTTTATTTTTATTTTTATTTTTGTCTCTCATAGTTGAAGTGTACATATGATGAAAATTACAAGCCTCTCTCAAGTGGGAGAACTTGCACAATTGTTGGCTGACTAAATACTTTTTTGCCCCACTGTACATGATGTTTTCACTTATGTTATAGCAGCTATAAATAGTTTTCTCTCTCCATCCTTTTTTTTTCAGACATACAATGCAGCTTGTCTTGTTGCCGAGAGACTGCAAAGCCTGCAGTCCATTAGAATGTCCTAGTTGCGGCTTTTCCTCTGATTGTTGCATAACAATGACCCTGGAGTCTCTTTTCTAAATGAAACATTAATTCATTCACCTTACAATTTTTTTTTACCATTTCAACTATAACCTTATTAAGAGGAACATCTATAGCCATTTAAATACAGTACAGACCAAAAGTTTGGACACACCTTCTCATTCAAAGAGTTTTCTTTATTTTCATGACTATGAAAATTGTAGATTCACACTGAAGGCATCAAAACTATGAATTAACACATGTGGAATTATATATGGAATTATATACATAACAAAAAAGTGTGAAACAACTGAAAAATGTCATATTCTAGGTTCTTCAAAGTAGCCACCTTTTGCTTTGATTACTGCTTTGCACACTCTTGGCATTCTCTTGATGAGCTTCAAGAGGTAGTCACCTGAAATGGTCTTCCAACAGTCTTGATGGAGTTCCCCGAGAGATGCTTGGCACTTGTTGGCCCTTTTGCCTTCACTCTGCGGTCCAGCTCACCCCTAAACCATCTCGATTGGGTTCAGGTCCGGTGACTGTGGAGGCCAGGTCATCTGGCGCAGCACCCCATCACTCTCCTTCTTGGTCAAATAGCCCTTGATGCCTTCAGTGTGACTCTACAATTTTCATAGTCATGAAAATAAAGAAAACTCTTTGAATGAGAAGGTGTGTCCAAACTTTTGGTCTGTACTGTATATTAGACTAAGCTGAACAATTGTCGGAACTACGCTGTTATAAATTATGAAATCAACCTTCTGACCAATCAGAATGCAGCAGATCTGTGGTGTAATTACAAGTAACTTGTCTTTATTCACTCACTTTAAAACTCTAATCCATGTGGTAAAGTTAAAACAGCCAGTACTAAAGAACAGCAGGACGGGTCATATATAAGATGTGATGCAGCAGAGCTGACAGGTTCTTTTAAATTTAAACTCAAAAAAGTCTTTGAAAAGACATCCAAAGCCCAAGATTAGGAGTGCATCTTTGATGATGGAGTGAGCTAGTAATAGTCTATGCTGCTTCTTCCTGCACAGAAATGTGTGTGAAATGGTTAAGCTGGAATGTAAACCTGATGCAGGACAGCTTCTTAAAGTAATTAGTGGTTTGTTTCTCTTTTACCGCTTATTCAGTGTTATCCGTAGCTTCCTTTTGTTATTTATTCTTTTTTGCTCAATTTATTGCAGTTGTATTTTGCTATTGTTTTTTTCCTGAAAAGATCTTTTAGCTTTAGTCATCATTAGCTTACATTTATAACAGTAAAGATCCACCCTTGATTGTTATAACAAAAAGCCATGTCATTTCATTGCTTTTTATTATCCCTAAAACAAGCCCAATGCTTTAGACCCTGCTTGCAAAAATGAAAACCTTGTTGTATTTTGGTACAACTCCTTTAACATAATGGCATATGTTAGTCTGAGCAGAATCAGATTTAAAGAAGAGTCACATGACCAAACTATTTGCCTCTTGTCCACATTGGGGCTCAGGCAGTGGTTTTATCATAGCTAAAGGAACAGCGTCTGGGGAAACTAGCTGCCATTGGCTATAGGATCTGGAAATGATAATGTAGTTATGGTTTTATGTCTGATTATTGGACCAAAATTATCTCTTTTCTTTGGGGAGTTTTCTTGATGTGGATTGAATACAGCTGAAAATCTTCTTAATAGAAAATGTTTTACTGGTTTATTTTACAAATAGGAAGCACTGTTGAAAACTGATAAAAGGTAGCGTAATAGTTTTGCAGCTACAGTACCAAATGCTTTCCTTCCCTTAGTTATAGCTAGATCTTAAAAGCATACTTAGAGCATATGAATAGTTGACCCAGTCATCCTGCTTTTTATCCATTTCTGCTAAAAGGACTGAGTTACTAGCAGCACTATGGTGAAGGGCACACACACAGGCCAGTTATTGGGCAGAGGTACAATGAAGAGGATCACCAAGGCTGACTAAAATGGTACCATTTAATCATAACAAATGTCTGTTTGTGTCCTTGTGCAGATTCTCAATGTCTTGTCTCAATGTTATTTTTTATTACAACTAACAAAGATAAATCGTTTCTTTATTAAATGGGCAGTTCTTTCGGAAGAAAAATATTTTAATCTGTCTCTTTTCTGTGTGCATGCGTGCATATTAGAAGGACTTATTTTGTAGGTAAACTGCTGAACAGTACAGCAGTGCTGTGTCTGCAAATGCCTCGAATCTTCATAAATATTCCTCTAGCACCAGTGAAGCGAAGCCCCATCTGGCTGCTCTCTGTTTAGTGCCCTACCCAGCACCACATCAAAGCCCCATGCAGCCCCTCCTGAAGAATAAGAGGAAATCTGGAACAAAGTCCACTTCCCTTCACAGCCCAGACGCTCACAGGGTGAGTGCTACTTTGTTTTCCAGCTACACAAAATGACTGCAGGACTGTGGGCTTTGCTTATGAAACCCCTCCTTAACTTGTAATGTGGTTTCTGCACTCTGAATTTGCTTCGAGTCAAAAGCATTGTGGCACTGAAAAACAAAAAACACTGCTGTTTTCAGGCAGGTCGATTATATTAAAAAAAAAAAAAACCTCAGTTAAAAAAAAAAGAAAGAAAGAAAGTAAAAAAGAAAACAGCCAAATGAAACTGCATGTATGATTTGATCTTATAGATCCTTGAGTTCATGTAAATCTAATTCTCTGACACCAGCAACCACTTGTACAATCCTGTTTGTTGTTATAGATGAGTTCTGGCAACAGAGTAACTCTCATTAATATACAGCACTTGTTTTCACTCTCTGTGGGATATCAAACAGCAGTATTGGACGCCCACAGTATATTAGAAATGTTCGGAGGGTCTGGGAGAGTTTCGGCAGCAAAGAAAATGCATAATTAATTGCAACTTGAAGCTTAATTTACTCTATTTACCGCACATACAGAAAAAGGACCACTGTGATAGATCGAGAGATAGATAGCTATGGACAGGAGATTCACTTTGGCATACATATATATGTGAAAAGAAAAGCGGAATGACCTTTCGTGGAATGTCAAATCTCATCGCATATCACTGTATCGGATCTCTGCTGGTCTAATTCTCCTGCAGCTTGGTAAAGCTCTTCATCCTTACTGTTTTATTTCAGGAGCTTGCAAAGTCACTCTGATCCTAATCAGTAGTCTTAGCTGCTCCGCTGGCTTTTTTAACAAGGATTTTTTTTTGCTCCTGTTTGCCCTCGGGATTAGCAACTGGAGTTCGGCAGCTTCAACAGGCTTACACATGAGATCCAAATCTGATACATAATTTTTTTTGCATTTCAGTGTTCTGTGTTATGTGCCATTGTGTAAATTGGCAGTTTGTCCTTGGAGGAGTGTTTACTTGATTCAGGATGTCCCCCATTTTTTCTTTGATCAAAGCATACTGTTGCCTTCAAGCATTGTTTTTCAGGATTTCCTTGTGGTTGCTAAGGAGGCAACCAATAATCATAAACCCAGGATTGTTAATGGACCCGTGCTTTAGAGGCAAGCCCATATCTAATTGCCATTGGTTGGTTCTGTTGTTTGAGGTTGGGAAATGCAGGAAGAAACGTAGCATCTTTTTGTCACCACTATGCACACAGATCAAGAACATATGATAGATTTTATAGGAACAAGTTCATTTTTTGGTTTCTGTTGGGAAATACAGTGCCATCAACAGCAATTCCTAACATTCAGTGGAACATCCTACTGTTGTGGAAATTTGTTCTGGCTCCTTCTTCATTCATGTTCGAATTTATGTCTGATGCCAACAGCTGGAGTGACGTCTCGCCCATATCAGCGTCTGTTCATGTCTTCCACTCCTCCACTGTCGCTGTCAGTGTAACATGTGCTTGGCACACTTGCAGATGTTTCAACAACTGAGATTTGACAGACGTGTTCATCAACTTCTCTGTGATTCACTTTGGCAGTTTGGCAGGAGAGTGAAACATCAAAAAAAAAAAAGTGATAGAATTTGCTCTGCATTGTAATCAGCTGAATGTAGCAGGGTTTGTAAAATAAAAAAAAAAACCACCCTGATTTCAGCTTCTACTTTTAATACAGAGTTTTGAACGGAGAGATCTGATTAGTGGCGGGAAAGGCATCCGTGTAGTTATAAAAGAAAGAAAAAAAATTAAAGCATGTGCAGCTTTAATGAAGTTCCACAATTTAGGTTTTGCCCTTGATTTTTTTTTTCCATAGTGCATTTTCCATAATATTGTGATCGTATGCTCTTTCTACTTGTTGGAGCATAAGCTAATTATCCATTCTGCCCTAATAGCAGATGCGGTCTGTAGTTCTGGCTCATACATTTATTCATAATTTCTCAAAAGATCAAGTTCTCTGCATTTTCTAAAAAAATTTGTTTTCAGGAAGTTCACGTATTTTTTTTATTCTTCCCTAATCAAGGTCTGTAGAATTGATTTCTGCTTGCCTTTTCATTCCTTTCATCCTTCTGGTATGCTATGACAAGGGGGGTGCACTAAGTCATCTCAGTAGGATTGTACGACCTTTAACCCTGGCTAACCATCTCAACTAGTGACAAAAGAGCACAGGATTTCACCCTTAATCTGCCAGTACATTCCCTCTGTGTGCAAAAGGGACCCCACTGAGGTCAAAAGAGGATTGCTGTTCTTTTCATCTAGCTTCTGCTCACACCCTGCCACTTGCACTTTCCCCGTAAACGTTTCCTTCACTCTGTTAGGATTTGAAGTCCTGTTGCAAATTACACTAATAAAAATAATGTTTTGTCAATATTAGTGTTTGAAAAATTGCAGAGCAGGATATTCAGTGATTTTGACAAGAACTGTAAAGTTGGGAAGGAGAAAAAACATCTGGGTTTACTTTATGTTCCCAAAATTGGTGTCAGTAAGGCTCTGAGTGTTTTATCGTGTCTGTTTATAGTGTGTTTATACACATTCTTAAATAATGATTCTCAAACATTTATATTGCTGTAGATATGAGGAAACACTTGCATGTTTTCTATACCCATCACAAATGCTTTCTGCAAGCATATTTTAGTCCTGTTAAATATGCTTTGGTTTCCAGATGGGTTGGCGGGCGAGTGCAAGGCTTCGCAAGCAGGCTGGCAGACACCCAGGCCAGCGCAGAGGAAAGGCCTTCTGTGCACTGCAAACACACACCCAGGTGAGAGCTACCATCACTGAAGGGGCCTTTATGAGACGCCAACATCACAAAGGTTCTTCTTGGGAGAGGTTTTGGAGAGCTGTCAGAGATATGCTGATGATGGACGACCTGACATATAAGATGGTACAAATTACAAATAGTTATATATGCATATTTCTTTTCTTTTGACTTTTTATTTTTAAAAACTGTTTTGTAAGGTGGAAAAAAATATGGTTCAGGAGGTGCACATCCTGTTGACGTGTTTTATTCACTCACAGCCCTGGTCAATATATTGCGAATTTATATTTGTCCCATGTGTGGAAGAGATGTGCTGGATGTGTTTGGCACCAGGCTAACACAGGCTACAGTGTGAGTAAGACATGGACATGAGTTTCAGTTTATTTTAAAAAGTGTCGAACGTGTTTAAGGTGTGAATCACTTTTTCTTTTACCAGACGATGATGATTCTCTCCTCACACCTGAGTTGCTTATTACATTTTTTCCCCCTCATCTCAGCAAATAAAAATACTTTTAATGTCTGAGAGACTATGAAAAGAGCTTTAAATTAGATATGAACCTGGCACTTTAATGCAGGTAATGTGATATTAATGAAAGAGCAAGGCACACTTATTATTATTCATATTCTTATATATATAATTATTCAAGTAACATTATCTATTTATACTGTCGAGTACAAGGAGAAGATGGATTTCTAATATCGTATCTGTGTTGTATATTTGATAATAACCAGACAGATCATACGCACAATAAATATCCTGTGGGACTAATTGCATTTCATGTAGACTATTGCCCTCTTTCACACAGCTATGTCGCGTCACAATTATACGCGTATGACAATAGCAACTCATCATCCAGTTTCCTTTTTTTCCTAAATCCTGAACTCTAAATCCTTTCAGATTTCAATGTTCATGATGATTAGTTTAATATCATACTGTCGTGGAAAATTGCAGTGACATTTTCTTTATAGAGCTGCTTAAGAGAGAATGCTGAGAAAATAATAATAGGCCAAGAATGTAGAAGTAAAGAGGTACTTGTAGTTAATCCTGAGTGATTACATATCCTCTTCCATATGCTCCACTAATTGTGTGGTGGTTGTGCACTTAGGAGCAGGAGGAGGCTGGGCACAGTGTTGCCAGTTTGAAATGTTTTCCACTTGTTTAGTGTACATTTTTATTATTTAGACTTTGGGTATTAATGAGAAATTGGATTAATACTGTTTTAAAATGGTGGAATACAAAACTTATTCTGGGTTAGAACTGGGACAAGTTAGAACAGACAGCATGCGTATTTTTAATTTATTTGACAAAAGGTTTGAACATCATACACTAATTAACATTTAAGGTATTATGAAAATGCATAAGCGAAGATTAAAAAACATTTATATTATATTTACTTGTATTAAATACATTTTTCCATGTTTCTTACGTGTGGATTATTGTATAACAAATAATATTTAAAAAATATTCTTCATAAAAATGTCAAAATGTTGTAAATATAAGATAGGAAATCAAGGCAGTTGATTGCTATTACTAAAAAAAATATCAATTCTATTGGTTTGTTCACACTTGGACTTTTTTCTGATCAAACTCTTGATGTCACCCAAATGAGGATGGGTTCCTCTTTTGAGTCTGGTTCCTCTCAAGGTTTCTTCCTCATAACATCTAAGGGAGTTTTTCCTTGCCACAGTCTTTCCTTGCTCATCAGGGATAAAAGCACACAATTCACCTTGACTGTTGATTTCTGTAAAGCTGCTTTGAGACAATGTCTGTTGTGAAAAGCGCTATAGAAATAAACTTGACTTGACTAAAGTCCTTCAAATAGTCTCAGATGAATATATTTATAACACAACATATGAATGCCATTAAATCAGTGCACCAGCTAATCAGACGACCTGAAGAGATGGTCTCGGCACAATTTGTTTGTGGTTCTTTCCACTTGAAATGTTTCCATATGATGAGGGTGAAAATACCAAGTACAAAAGTACACTAATGACTGACAGTTGCATTGTGTGGTCCTTTTCAGGGTGAGCCATGTTAGGTACAAACTGTGTGACTGTTAATAGAAAACATAGTACAAGACATTATGCTGTAGCAGGGATTAGTAGTAGCTACTCTGGAGTTGAAGGCTCAAATCCACCCTGTGTGTGTGGAGTTTGTGTGTTTTGCTTGTGTTTTGGGGTTTGCTCCTGGTAGTCCAGTTTTCTCCCCCAGTTTTTTAAATGATCCACTGGAAGTGTATGATTGGGACAAGGTGTCCCTTTCCCGTCCCAAGTTCCTTGTGATAGGCTCCAAGCCCCTCTGCAATGCTGTGTAGGATAACCAGTATAGAAAATGGATGTGGGGATGGTTTTGAACCTGCTGGGTTTGAATGACTCTGTAATTCAGTGTTCACACAGCTAAGCACTGAGAATAGTTGTGGTATAAACGGACAACAACTGTTCTGAGAACTGACTTTATTGAAAGTGGGGGAAATTGTTCATTTAGAAGGAACTCAATCGGAATACATGGTTGGAGAAAAGACGCTTCAGAAATCTCAACAAAAATGCGCCCAGTGCAATTGCTGCTTATTTAGAAAGGATCAAGCAGGATACACTTGATCTTCGCGATTCAATCTGGCAACCCTGATGCCGCGGCGCGCGCCTGCGATACTACTAGAGCGGTGCGCGCGTGAGATTTAAACAGTCCCCGTTATCCAGGCCAGTGGAAACACGGACCTGTCCTCTGATACTGCTTCTGTAGGGTTTACTATTCAAAACCTGGAGTTTTTACTTCCCTGCGAGGACTAAACTCTTTTTTTTGGGGGGGGGAATGTGTATCCGAATTACAGCGCGGTCATTGTCCTGAGTGTGAACAGGGCGCTTCATTTAATCCGGTTTTTTTGTTCATTATGTCTGAATTAAAGTGGTTCAAATCGGTGCAACAAAACGCGCCGGCTTGATACAAGGTTACTTTACTGGGGGGGAAAAAACTCTTTCATTTCAACTTTTGGGAGATTGTTTGTCCTTTTTTTTTTTTTGTCCTCATTGAAAGACAAGTTTTGAAGGATGCTTTTTTGCTACCCGACGAGTATGACCACGACCGTCCTCCTCCTCCTCCTCTTCCTCCTCCTGATGACTGTTGGTAAGTGTGTTCACAGATTACCAGTATAGTAAACTCTCATCAATTTATACACCTATAATTAGGCATCAGTAGTTCAGGCTCATTTGCATGAAATTGAACAGGATCAGTAATTATAGCGGGTGTGGAAAATCCATCGTGGTGTCACCGAGCTGTGTATAATTTGCACCTTAATTATAGTGCAGAAAATGAGTTTTCATTAATACGCGCGCGCGCGCCGAGGTCTAATCCAGCCTTGTAATTAAGGGCAAACTGCCAACGCATTGGGTTGCATCTAGGGGTTTTATCTAGGATTTGGTGCTGAGCGATATCTTTATATGTCTCTGAAATAATTGCAGACGGTGTCGAGGTGTGTACCGCATCCTCCGGGTTGCATCTGAATTGTGTGGTTAAAAAGTAGATTTAAAGAGGGAGGTGGTATAGCTCAGTGGGTAAGTTTATGGATTGCTTGTTGGAATGTCGGAGGTTTAAGCCTAAGAATTGGCACTGTGGGGCCCTTGAGCAAGGCCCTTAACTCTTTGTGTTCCAGGGGTGCTGCATCATAGCTGTGCTCTAATCCTAACATCGCTGGGATATGTGAAGAAAGATTTTCACTGTGTTTTAATGTGTGTGACAAGTAAAAAGCCTCCCCCTTTTATCCCCATCCCTATTTCGCTTTCAGAAATTATATAAAAAATCTATTATCTAACCCATGCATTATATACTGTACGGGGTGTAGTTATGGGATGAAAATATCCAAATCATTTCCCCAATGTAGTCCATAATATATAGATATAGTGTTGCCTTATAGATAGCACTTCAATATGAATTGTGTAGATGAGACAAATCCCTGATGTAGTAAAAATCTTCACTGTGTTTCATGGATGCAGGTTGGTCTGAGAAGTTGCCTCATAAGTCCACACCAGTACAGCTGGACAAAAGCTATGGGAAGCTCTACAAACACAATCAGTGTCACAACATGCTCAAACACCTACAAGACGGAGAGCAGATCAGTGTGCATATGCCTCCTGATATCACTGGACACTGGGTGTCTGAAAGGTACAATCTCTGCTTCTGTTAAAGTGCACTTTCTTAGAGAAATCTCCCATCACATTATTCTTATTTTTAACTGCACAAGACTCACTTTGATGTTCGGGATTCCTTGATCTCGACATCTGAGTAACGCTTTTTTTTTTTTCCTCCCCATCTTCTTTTAAAGTTGTGAAGTGCGACCTGGACCTGAATTCCTCACTAGATCCTACCACTTCTTCTCAAACCACACCTTCCAGGCCCTTCAGTTCTATTACAAGGACAACCACTGCACAAAGCCAAGCTACACTCTTCTCATCGAAGGTAGTCTGCACCCTCGTCAGGCATCGTGGCTTGTCCGTGGAGGAACAGAGTCGGATTACCAGCTGAGCCGAGTACTGCTGGTGAGCTACAGCCTGCCAGTGGCCAAAGATCTCCAGGTGAAACTGGAGATGGCCTGTGGTCTGACGGAGCACCTGGAGCCAGATATCAGCTATGAGTTGTGGGTAGAGGGCTCTGATCGTGACTGCACCCACGGCTTAAGCTTCAGCATGCAGGAGCTGGAGCTGCTACGCATAGAGAGGCGCTTTCGGCCCAATGAGCCCGAGAGACAAGCGGAGGAGTTGTTTGTGGGGGACGTGCACACAGAGCGCACTCAGAGGAGAAACCACAGGCCCACAGGCTACCAGCCCCCCCTGCAGAACATCAAGGTCAGTGCTTCACCTTAGTTCTAGCGCTTGTACAGAAGATTTTAAGTAAGTACCCTGCTTTTTTTATTCTGAAAGCGGATCTTAGTCATTCCTGTGGGACATGCCTTCACCATTTACTGTGCAGAACAGTGGAATAGGTTAGAATATATACTTTGCACTTACTGTCCACTTTATTAGAAACGCCTGTACGGTCGTGCAGTTATATAATCAGCCAATCATGTGGCAGCAGCACAACACACAAAAAAAAAGTCATGCAGGAACGGGTCAGTCGATGTTGATGTTCAAACCAATCAATGAAGAAAGTGGGATTACTGTGCCTTTGATTGTGGCATGATGGTGGTACCAGATGGGCTGGTTTAAGTATTTCAAATCTCCTTGAATTTATTTTTACACAACAGTCCCTGGAATTTGCCCTGGATGGTGCAAAAAACAAAACCAAAAACGAAACATTGAGTGACAGTTTTGTGAAAACTCTGTTGATAAGACAGATCAGATGAAATTGTCCAGATTGACTAGAGCTGCCAGGATGGATATAATCAATTAAATGAACACTCTTTTTAAACACAGTGAGCAGAAAAACATCTCAGCATGGCCAAAGCCATATAGCTTTAGAGTCTTATTCCTGGTTAACAGATGAGGAATCCAGTGTGATTTGAATACTGTTGTAATTCATCCACCTCAACGATTGATGTGTTGTGCAGTTTGAGATGTTTTTCTGTTCACCATGGTTGTAAAGAGTTTTTATTTGAGATACTATAGACTTTCTGTCAGCTCAAGCAAGTCTGGTCAGTCTCCTCTGATTTTTCTCATCAACAAGGTGCTTCAGCCTGCAGTCCCTCTGCACTCAGAATCCCCCTGCACAGTTTCTTTTGTTGTTGTTTTGCAGTATTCTGTGTAAACTCCAGAGATTGTTGTGTGTGTGAAAATCCCAGGGGATCAGCAGTTTATGAAATACTCAGACCAAGCCAAATAAAAGCAACAACCAGTGCCACAACCCAAGACAGGGAGATAACACCTTTAACTTTGTTCTGGTTTTTGATGTGAACATTACTTGAAGCTCTTGACCTGTTTCTACATGCACTTCGCAGCTGCTTCATAATTAGATGGATTCATAAATCTACAAATGTTCCTAATATAGTTGACGTGAGTGTATATCTAAATGCACGAATTTGCATTTAATCGGTTTTTAGTTGACATAATTAAAAAATAGGGGGGAGTGGTGGCTCCAGCGGTTAAGGCGCTGGGTTGCCGATCGGAAAGTCTGGGGTTCAAGCCCCGGTATCGCCATGCTGCCACTCTTGGGCCCTTGAGCAAGGCCCTTAACCCTCTATGCTCCGGGGGTCCCTTACGAGGGAAATATCAAGGTCCGTGACGTCGGAGTGACGTGGGGCCGCCTTCCCGTGGGCTCACCACCTGCAGGAGGGACCGTAAGGGACGGTGCTGTGAGGATTGGGCAGCAGTCAAAGGCGGGGGCCTGCTTAGAACACAGGTGAAGTGCGTTTTTTCATGCCTGGTTGTTTTCAGCGTGACGAATGATTCGCATTTCCTGTGGCCAGTGCGAGTGAGCGGCAGGTCAAACGTCAGAGGAACATCATCCATATTTATGATGTGGTGCGGCCCGATTCAGTGGGAGCGCATCTGATTTAATATAAAGAGTTTCATTGGTTCACCTGAACCCGTTCGGCAATTTCATTGGTCTAATGTTATGTCGCTCAGTTTTTTGGCTTGAAGTTTGTGAAACCGGAAAAAACCGAGGAAAATCCATATATTAGCCGCTTCGTTGTTTAAGCCGCGGGGTTCAAAGCGTGGGAAAAAAGTAGAGGCTTATAGTCTGGAAAAATATGGTAATCAGTTTTCTCAACTAGAATATTTAGTGATTGTGCCCTTAAAAAAGGAGCATAGTCATGTGGAGATTGAAGTGAACTCGTAGATTTACTTTAGCATGGCCAGATTCTTCACTGCTTCAGCACTTAAGCCCAGTTCTCTAAATCTCACACAACCTTCTGAGATGTAGATGATTAATATCCCAGAGCATCCGGTTGGTATAGCCCAGGAGAAGCACCTAGTTCTGTGTCCTATAATAACAATAAACAAGGGGTGGAGTTGCACAACAAAAATAGGCACTGATTCATACTGACATTTTCACAACACATGCTGTTCAATGCATGTTCAACTAACTACCACTAGAAAGTAATAAATGGCTAAATGAAAATGAATAACAGCACAATAAACCATATATTACAATGGTCCCTTTGCCTATGAATATTAATAGGCTCCTTGGAGCAAGAAAGATCTTGGCAGTCATGGCATTACCCTGTAGACCTCTGTCACACTGTGTGTGCAGTCGAAAGCAAAAGTACACACAAAACTCAAAAATAGATGAAATATTTCACTGCAGCATGTTTAATTCACGAAGTGCAGTGTATTTTTAATCCGCTATACACTCGATGTCAAATGTGACAGAATTATGATTCATTCATGTCAGTGGAGTTGTCCTCCTCTTTGTGTGTACTTTGAGGTCATTGTCATGTCCTTCCTTGTACACACTTGAATGCATTATGTATTCATTGGCTTTCACTTTCTCCGGCCATGCCGTTTTGTTCTAGCATTACCGTGATCTGACGTCAAGCACTCCACAATTTCAAACAAAACTGATACAGAACAAATATCAGCATTTCCCCTGCCGTTTTAGTGTGATTTCAGCTGGTGTCAGAGCGTACCCAGGCTGCTGATCCACTTCTATCCCCTGTCTGCTTCAAAGGGAATGAGGAAATAGAGCTGCAAAGGGCATCATTCTGAATTCCAGCTCTGACTTGGTGCGTGCCTAAGGCGCTGTGGCAAGGCTAAGGGAAAACTGCAGCAAGACTTAAGAGGTGGAACGGGAGCTTTCGGCTGGATTAATGCCTTTCATGCGGGCGCTCTCACCCATATACTCGCACTCACCGCTCTTTATTCTGATGGCTATGAAAAGGCGTTAGGAAAGATGCAGTGTAGATGTAGTTAATGAATTCTAGTTCGAAGCTGAATAATTTATTAGTTGCATGTTGAGTCATGGCAGTCGAGCTGTAGGAACTGATCAGAAAGCAACCTCTTTCTTCCAATAAATATTCTAGGTGTATATTAGCCGTACCAAGTGAGTAGGGCAGGCTTAGCACAAGATGGTGGACTGTAATTCAAATACAATCACTTGCACTGTAGTAACTGCAGCACTGCGTAATTGAGCCAAGAACATGAATTTGTCAGTGCCTATAAAACTGGTGGACAAAAATGTCAACAAAAAAATATTTATTTGAAATTCTCTTTAGAAAGTAAGATCATGCACATGGCTTATACTAGAGCCTAAAGGAAATTGGTGTAATTTTAAAAAACCATATGATCAGATCATATTCTTCAAAAGATTTTCCTTGAGCCTAATCTCAAAAATAGTGATGAAAGACTTTTTCTTTAAATCATCATACTGAATGTGGTTTTGGGTTTTTTCCTGATCATTTTATTGCTGTTATTTGCTGTGTAGAGCTTTTTGATTTGTGAGCCCATGACTTATAATGACTAAGTCCTGCTTTTTCATGCCTTACTGGCTTTAAAAGACGGCAGGTTTCTCTTTCTCTCTCTCTCTCTCTCTCTCTCTCTCTCTCTCTCTCTCTCGTCAGTGTTTAATTCTCTCACTAAATAGACTTAAACCAAACAAAAGTATCAACATTTTCCTTGTTGAATTTTATAGTTGATCACTGTAGTTTGTGTATCATCTGATTTTTTTTCCTCTAATCTCTTTTTCAGACTTATTTTAATAGCTGTGTTGCGTGTCAGATCATCTCTGTAGCAGACGTCCATCATCCACCCGTTCTGCCCTCGCGGACTGACCACCCCCTGCATCTCTACGGTAACTGGGTTAGTAAGCGCTGTGAGGTCCGCCCAGGGGTGCTCTTCCTCACTCGTCATTTTGTCTTTCATAAGGAGAGCAACATTTGGGAGGGCCACTATTACCACTACTCTGACCCAGTCTGCAGGCATCCCACTTTCAGCATCTCTGCTAAAGGACACTACAGCCCAGGCATTCCCTCCACTACAGTCATGGGAGGCACTGAATACACGTTCACAGGTACACAAAGCCTGTTCAGAGTCCCCAAGCAGTAATTATTAAACAGGAGGTGGTAAAGCTAATGAGCAAGTGTGACTCATTTAAAGAAACAAATTATGACTTTTTACAGCTCAGTTGTGTAATTCTTCAAACCTCACGGGGTATTGAACATGAAATGTTTAACATATGAACCATTCTCTTTTTCACCTACACATTACACAATATTGTGGAATATCTAGACATATAGTACTACAAAATTAATTATTAAATTGGGATTTGTGTCTGTTACAGTGACCCAGATGAAGGTCACGCCCATGGATGTGGCCACCACCTCTCTTCTGAACGTCTTCAGTGGGGATGAATGTGGAAAACACAGCTCCTGGAAGCAAGGGTTTCAACAGGATGTGACTCCTACATCAGGCTGTGCCGCCTTAGGCATCCGTCTGCCGCACACCGAATACGAGCTCTTCTACATTGGACGAGATTCAGCTGGACACCGCCTCCTCTTTAATGGACAGAGACCCACCAATGGCTCAAGCCCTGACCGGCCTCACAAGCGTGCCACATCCTATCAGCCACCACTGGTCCACTGTAGCGCCGGACAGAAAGGCATCGGAAAAGAGGGAGACCATCACTTCATGCTTGACAACGGATGCGACACAAAGTGCCAGTGCCTGGTATATGCATTGATAGTGGTTGCACTTGTCTTTTTTGTCAAATAGGATCAGATTTACATGACGACATTTGTGCTCCCGTTCTGCTAATCACAGAAATAACAGAACTGTCCTATGCACTGTCCTACAGACCCCAACCTCTTTACATCATGGGACTAATTAATTGTTAACTACTTGTTGAGTATGTTGTAGAATTGCCCCAGAAGCATTTTGTGGTGTTTAACACCATCCTGTAAACAGACTGTATATTTTAAAGTAAATAATCACTATTGAATATTTATGATGTTGGTCAAGATGAAAGCTTGCATGCCAATTATGCAGAAAAAAAAAAAGTAAAAAACAAAATGAAAAGTTTCTGTTTCGCTGAAAATTTCAGTAGTGCGTACAGAGTCGTCAAGCATACACAGAAACAAGAATGTTAGATATTTTTATTTAATTTTAATTTCTCTTATTTCCCAGTGGCTCAATGTTAAATACCATATACAGTCAGAGTGGTCATGTTTCAGTTAACAGTTGCCTCACAAATGAGTATATAATTTGCATAAAGTAAATGCTAAGACAATGTAGGAGTAAGATGTGAGAAAATAATGTACATGGAAGGAGGCACAGTCTCTCAGCAGAATTCTTCACATTCCTGAAAACAAAATTATTGTAAATCTGAAGCTCAGTTTCACTGTGAAGAGGCCAACCAGCAACACACAGCTTAATTTTTTTCCTTTTGAGTCTTAAATTTTTCAATAAAGGATTAGAATGACATGTACAAGACGCTTAAAACATTCCAACACTTATTAAACCACATAAAGGAACCAAGGACATTTAATTTTATTTATCATAGATTTTTCTTTTCATTACCATAAAGGTCTCTACACAGTGCCGGCAATTTGACTGCAATTGATGTATTAATAAATGTACAGTTAAACTCGTCCCACCCTTGGAAGAAAAAAAGAAATACCCCTCACCGCAACCAAAAAGAAAAGAAAATGGGGGGAAAAAAACCAGAGACTTTGTTCTTCTCTTTTGAGTGTGTATGTGTACTAACCATGTGAGATTGCAAAAAGGCAAGGCCTGTTTGAATGATTCTGTACACAGACGCATTTTTCCCGCCGCCTTAGGCCAGACTAGCACTGATGCGACGCTGAATGACAAGAACACACACTTCGCCCCTTAGGCCCAGAAGACACTGGAAGGAGCTGGGCAGAACACACGCATTTATCCTACAACACAAACTTCCCCAGGAAGAATCCAATGAAGATAGCTGCAATAACAACAAGCAGGGAGGGCAGCGACTTGGAACTGGTTTCCTTCCTCGCCATGGCTGCTGTGTTTGAGACCATGTTTTCTGAGCGCTGGACCTTCCTCATCCGCAGACCCTCATCCTAACAAATAATAAAAGGAGAATCAAGTTCTACACTCAGAGTAGCAACACATTCATTACATCTGCTGTTAACCACACGAATAGGTGTTTCTGTAACGTGAATAGATTTCGCTGTTCATATAATAAATATTGTGCTGTATAAAGGGCATCATGCCTCTACGTTTGGTTTTTCATTTCTTTACCTTAAGTTGTCGGTTCTCATCTCCCAATTTGCTCACTTCTGACTGCAGCCTCTTGCACTCCTCCATCAGCTTTCTCATCTCTGTGTCATCCATAGCCATGCTGCTGGGCTTGGCTGCCGATGTGCTGTCTGCCTTGGAGGAGTTGAGGATGGGGGCAGCTTTGGCTGGGTCTATGTCATTCTGTTTAGGACAGACACAAGAAGCTTTATAATTATGCATGATTTATTAAAAGGTGATGTTCCACAGCCATTAATATGAGCACAGTTTGTCAGTCATTAGCTGTGCTGTCTCTGCCTAGATATAATTTGTAGTGCAATGTAGTAAATAACCCCAACAATATCCCTATTTCCTAAATAATACACTACAGGCATATGATGCTCTGTAATTGTATGTATTTCTATCCAGTTTGGCAATGTTGGTATATTCTTGGGCAGAAGCGTTGAACAGTGATCAAAGACATTCTAAACACTTGTTTTCCATTTTTACATATGTTTATCCGCTTTAATCTGTTTAAACAATCAGGCTGCTCTACCCCCAAAAGATATTAAACACCAAATTGTAAAATGTTTTGTTTGCCACTCATACTCAAGAAATGTTGACAGTGTTCCCTCTCACAAACTCAACATTGTCTGTCCCACCCTGATCTTTGGCCTGGCCTGAGACTGGAAAAAGTCAAACACATCCTTCTGAACAGTGAAGTTTTAGCTGCCTGCAGGTGTGCAGTAGTTGACAGGAGTGGGGGCTGTGTGGTTGCCCACACAACTCTGCATCCTGGGGGTTCTGAGCACAGTCACACAAACCTGACTTTACAGGACAGAATAGAGTAGTATACTGTAGCTGCAACATGCAGAACGACAACAAACTTTTGCACATTTGCTTGTCTCAGGGCTGATTTAATATTTAGCTAATTTTTCACACAACAAATTTGTGTCATTTTTGTGCAAATCCAACACAAATACATCAAGAACATTTAGTATATATAAACAATTCTCTTAGAAAAAAAAGGACTAGACTATGTAGGGGAAAAGGTACAAACAGAAGAGTCCAGTCAGGTTAAGAACACTTATTAAAATTTAGTGAAAGGTTTAAAGTTAGAATAGGGAATGAACATTTCAAAACATCACCATAGGGCTGGTAAAATGATCATTGATTTTTGCATGATAAAATCAGGACCATTACAAGTCAGCCAACTACGGAACAAAATTTTGTTGCCCTGTGTTTCATAATTTAAACTAAACCAAATTGTCTTTTTCTAAACATCATAAATTATATGTTCCCCCCCCCCCATCAACTATATAAAACATGTAAACAAATAAATAATAAATCAGGGTATGCAAACAAACACTGTTAAAATATTAATGAAAAGCTTGTGATGCAATACACTGGACTTAATTAAAAATGGTATCAAGGTGAGTCACTTTAAACTCATCAATATTGCAAATTATTGCAAGTTGAAAAATTTATTTTTAAAATGTGTGCTTGTCTGAACTACATAAACATTGAACTATTGAGAAAACTGTTAAATTATATTTTTATACGATGTTTTAAAACATTAACAATCAAGAGTGTGAACATTCATACAACATTTTATAACTTGGATGTCCTTGTCAGATCTGAATCAAATATATAACATGTTAATGCTTATGATTACTGCATAATGTCAGATTTGAGACTAAGATTATAAAACACATATCTGTCTCACTCCCATACTGGTCACAGTATATTAAGGGTTTAGCATGAAGGCAGTACAGCTAAAAGCACAGCAACCCTCTCTGCTTATAAAGTATTCTACATGTCACCTCTCTGCTGATTACTCAAGCTGTTAGAAAGACGAGGAAGTACAGAACTACTCACCATTTTATCATTTTCTGAAGGCAGTTCAAAAACACATCTGAGCTTGGAGTCCATAAGGTCCTCTGGCTTTGCATCCTTCCACTGGGAGGGTGAGGGGGGGGAAAATAAATTGCTATTGTCTACATTAAATCTTCAAAATAATTTTGACCGTATTGACAGTTAGAAAGCAAAATAGTATTTTTTTCAGTGATCCTTGTAGCAGCTACGCTACTGAAGAGATCTTTGATTGAACCTTGTTAACTGTTAACCACTGACCGAGGTTTGATGTAAGAACAAACAATTGCTTAATGTAAGAAACAAGAATGACATGAAGGGAAGTGGAAGAAAAACTGGACACCTTGTTTGAAAAACAAATTTTTTTTTGAATATGCAGTTTCTAACAGGTCAGCAAGACAGCAACAAGATATGCAGGATGATTACGGCAGCATATAATAATGATTGTAAGCCTATACTGCTCTCTGCTGGTGACCAATTTAAATGCATCTGTTTAAAAAAGCCATGCATCAGTAGATCACAAAATAGAAAAACAAGTCACAAAACGCTGAACACACAAAAATAATAAATAAAGAAAGATAGGGGAAAGTACTTACCACTGCTTCCAAGTCGGTTATGTTGGATGGCGCAAAAATGGTCTGCACCATGAATTTATGTTTACTCTTTTCATTTGGGTCGTAGTCAAAAGGCTGCAGCATTACTAGAGTAAAAAAACAACAACAACGAATTAACAAAATTTGCACACAAGACAGTAGCACGTGTAGTATGTGTGACATACATTATGATCACACTAACAATAAATTGGAACCCAAAATCACTTATTTTATTAAAGTTAATAAAGACACACCACATGATTTGTAATTACATCTCAATTTACATCATCTGCCTGAACCCAAAAATATCAGCTATAACATTGTGTACTCCGTTTAAACCTTTTCTGAGTAAATTATTAGTGCAAACATGATTGTAACCAGTAAAACATCTGACCGATGAGAAGAGCAATCAAACTACACTAAAATATAAAGTTAAATGTCCTCATCACTTATTTCCTGTTTGTACATATTTCCTTTATGTGTCTTGAAAACATTTTGCTTTAAGGATGGATTTGGACTGTAGGTAATGTCAACAGTCTGCTACAGAGAGTCAGGACTACAGGTTGCTTTTGATCACCATCACTGTACCCCGCAACATCGTATATCTGCTATAAATGGACATTCGGTGCAACCCAGATGAGTCTGGTTCCTCTTAAGGTTTCTTCCTTACGCCATCTCGGGGAGTTTTTCCTTGCCACCGGCTCGCTCATCAGAGACAAACTTACACTTATAAAGAACATATTCACTTTTTATCACCACATTATCTGTGTAAAGCTGCTTTGAGACAATGTTCATTGTTAAACATTGCAACAATTCTCTAAAAAAACATTTGTAACTATTTATTGCTTTAGTAGCAACTATCACACCTAGGACGTTATGTAATATTTAGTTTATTCGTGCAAATTATACGTGGTACACTAGGGTTGGCTGTTTGCATCTTATAAGTAAATAAACAGTGAGCGAACAGAATTTTGTTCCCACTCAGACAGAACTATTCAATTAAATTTATGTTTATTTGCGCCTTCAACAATGAACATTGTCTCAAAGCAGCGTTACACTTATAATGCGGTGATAACGAATGAATCAGATGATTCTTTATGTGTAAGTTTGTCCTTGATGAGCAAGCCGGTGGCAAGAAAAAACTCCCCGAGACTGGTTACCCTACTGCACTGTTGGTCTCAATGCTGCGTGACAGTTTCATGAATCAGACATGGAACAATGTATGTCATTCATAGCCCCCAAAGCTACACAACTGTAATGAATAAGGTTCAATTAGACCATACAGGCCAGTGGCTTCAGGAAATGCTTAGTGACGGGAGACACCAGCGACTGAATGTGTGTATGCGTGTCTGAAAGGCTTGTTATGGTGTCACAGGTAGTTATGTTGTATGACATCACTATTAACTTAAAAAAAAAACTGTTGATTCCATTTCTGTCTATTACCATATAGCCATGTTTTGAACCCAGATAAAGTACTTACACATTCCTTCAAGCCTTCACAAAGATTTTACGACCCACTCTTTCTATACTTCCCTTACATAACATTATAGCCATTTCTCTGCACAGAGGATACAACTGCACTGAAAAAGTGCTAAGAGTGCTGCTAAAAAGTTTCCTAATTTTGTTATATTCAATGGCTATCAAAAGCTGATATGAGACAGATTTCTCACCGTTAACTAAAAGAAAATTTAAAAAACCCAAATGTTTAATTTACCAAGTAGTGCTGCATGCATTTGCACAAGTTAATTAGCATGACTTCTTATATAATTTGCATGGATTTCAGTATACAATTGCCTGTTGAGTTTTAAAAAAAAAAAATGTTCCTCCAGAGGTGATTTTTCATTCTAGTTAACTAAGAATGCCTTTAAGAAATTTTGCCCAAAAAAACAAAAGAAAGTTGTTTGGCCGACATTTTTTATTTATTTTTTTATCTTTACTAACATTGATGAATGAGACGAACTGTATGACATTTTTAGAGAAAATCACAAATTATTACTGATTTTTTTTTTTTTTTATATATATATATAAATTATATTTGGAATTTTTTCCGACACTTTTACTTGTACCACAGGCTTTTGATTAATACCGTGATCCCTTCATCTTCTTATGCCTTGTAAATTTAATAGAGTATCACCCTTGTGTCTAAGATGTCTGTACGTGTCTCACCAGAGATTATGATTGAGGAACCCGGATCAATAGAGCCACTGTTAGGCCGCACACAGTAGCGACGTGGTGCGGTTGTCTTCACCTTGAAGCATACTTTTCTTTCAGACGGGTTTCGGAGCTTGAGGTTGGTGGTCACAACGTCTGTGAATGGGCCTGTAAGTAAAACTGTCTTTAGTTAATGCAAGTTAAAAATAAATGAAAGTACGCAAACATGAAGAAAGTTTTCAAACTCCACTTATTACTATTTCTTAAATTTTTTTTTTTTTACCTTTTAGCAATACTCAGTATATCACAGTATACAGGTTGCCTCATACAGTGTAAAACATACTATACAAAATGTAATCAGACGATATTACAGAAATAAATTACATTAAGGAGGAAAAACTGTAAAAACGGTGTCCTTTAAACACTGCTTACTACTTTCAATATTTCCATAATGGCAAACTCTATTCTAAATATCTCACACATAGGATTTAGAAACAATCTTTTGGACTCTGTTTTCTCAAGTTTGTTAACATGTGTATTGGGGCAAGGCTGGGACTCGATCTTAAGAGGTTTAGAGAAGTGCTTCCCAGTGTCAGTACTGAGGAAACATTGTCCTGCACTGTTTCATATTTCCTCTTTACACACCTGATCCAGCTCATGAAGGATTTGTTAATTAGCTGATACATAGATGATGCACTGTTAGGAGTGCAAGAAACTTGAAACCATTCAGAGCAGTGGGGTTAAAACCACACCCTATCACATTAATCACAAGAAGTGGTTCTCCACTACTGTTAGATATATACAATTCTCAACTTTTCACAAATTCACCTCATGCTCACAACCTGCAACCTGGCAGGACTCCATTCAAACCCACACTAGGGGACTCGTGGAGTGGATGCTTAACGCAGTCTTATATTTGCTGTCAAATATGCGTACGCATCTACTCTGTGGTCATTAGGCACGTAGCCCAGCACGCCCTCAGAAACTAATGTAAAGCGTCTGTGTGATGCAATACCAGTGTAGATAGCGGAGGCAGTACGGTACCAAATGATGTGTCTGCTACAAAATGAACAAATCATTTTGATCAAAAGGGCATAGTAATGCAGCAATTTGCTATTTATTGAGTATGATTATCGCTTTTCCTATTACACTTCATATTTGAATTTAAAAAGCATCGCAATCCTGCCAAAACATCTGCTTTGTGTACCTGTCTGTGTCATTTCTAGATTACTAAATATTTTCAATTAACTGTGGGGGTTTTTCAATTTCAGACCCAAACATCATGACAATCATTCTGAAAGTCACAGTGCATGAAACAGTTAAACACAACTATTTGACATGGGAACCAGATAAACTGGATTTTTTTTTTTTTTTTTTTTTTTTTTTTTTAAAGCTCTGATGTGCTATTTTGTGGACAACATTTCTAATCCTTCAGATGTAAATAACATTCAATTGGGCATGTAAACAATGCTGATCATGTAGCAGCTATGTTTAGGTGCATGTACATGTTCTAAAAAAAAAAACCCAATAGATTTTGGAAGAAGACGAGTTTTGTATGTTCGCATAACCCTTGTATACGAGTGAATTTCATGGGTCCTTGCCTGCAAACTTCCATGTGAATTGTCTAGTTGGTCATTATCATGTGTTTTCATCCAAAGTTGTGATTATTTGGTCATTTCCTTCATTTGAAGGTAAACCTTGAACTGAAAAAAAATGGCTTCTGATGCTGATGTTTGCGGTTTAGTTTTAATGATTAGGTTAAAAATTGTTAGTATGTTGACTTTTTCATTTACATTACTAATTAGAAGCTAACTGGTCTATTCAAGAATAAGTCTGGGTATCAATATTGCAATGTAAATAAATCATAATACACATTTTATCACCATGTCTGCACATTTATAACTTTGTTATTTCAATATTATATACAAGATGTGTACCGACTACTTATTTTTCATTCGTTGTCTTAGTAAATGTATTATATTTATGTAGAAGTGCTGGACAAAGGTCCCTGAACCTATTGTGTATAACCGAAATATATTTACCCTATCGTCCACCCCAAGAGGAGAATCCAAGCATAGAGGCAGGAGATTTGAGCGCATACCACTGACCAATACAGCATTTACTGTACAGTTATTAATATGGAGTAGATGTTGCCAATTTTACAGAAGACAGGTTTAAATGTATTATATAGGTAGAAAATGCTCTGTTGTTTGAAACAGATAGTTGTGGGACACAGGCATATGTACAAACATTTAAGTATTTTAGCGATTAAGATGCAGCCCAAATATCAGTCTGTATTATTTACTGGAATTGTAAACATCATGAATACTTACTTGCCAATTTATTTCTCTTGTCTACCTTGTGTATATTCAGAGACTGATGCTTTTTTTGGTGTCATCTTCTACTCCTGTGCTCTTCTCTAGCTCTTAGGTAACATGTTTCCATGGAGGAAACATGCATTATCCTCTATCCCACTACACTACCATGTCAATGGGCTGTGAAGCGTGTCAGAAGGTGCTCAATGTTCATACTCTGGCTCTGTAAATGAGCAGTGAGACATTGTGCAACGCATCAGTTCATCGCTACAGTGCATCTCTCTTATGGCCTGTCACACTGATCCAAGTGCACCTAATTCCTTAATACAATGACAACCAAGATGTCACACTGCTGCCCAATAATGAAAGCATCCCTGACTGCTTGAGCTAGTTCCTTAAAACCATGTGAGAACGTCACTCCGAGGCCGGTGTGAATCAGCACTGTTGGACAAAATGCTATTGAATGGGAAAACTTCCCCGCGGAACAGCTACTTTCCAGCCTGCTAGCTTCGTTTTCTCTCCAGTGCTATTTAGTCGGCTAGCTGGTGAATCCCATTGCCTAGCATGGACAGTAAAAGGGCAAGGCGATCAGTACTAGCATTGCGTTAGCAAGAAAATTGGCTGTAATGACATTTTGCTTGATAATAATATTAGCTCGAGAGTTTCGCCCAATTCCTCCACATCTGAAGGAACAGAATAAACAAATTAACTAACAGAACTAATAAGACACTGATGTTTCAATAGCATTGCTCAAGCTCCTAAACAAACCGGTAGGAGTAGTGTATGGTATTATTTTTTTATCGAAGGCCTAGAAATCCTCGTCTCTTCATTCAAAATGGCGGCGGTGGAGACGAGGCAGAAGTGGGCTTGAGCTACACGTATCCAAGGGCTTGACGCCGGAGATCTCTAAATTAGCATGCTAGCATAAACCTGGGTTAGGTTAGCTAACTAGCTAGCTTAGTAATCCAATGACAAGGTCCTGCCTGGCTCCATCTACAGAAGAGAAAAACGTATGGAGGTTTTTTTTTTTCATTACCTTTGAATTTCAGGTCAGTCGGCGGCTCGAGAATTAACACTTGGTCCAGTTTGGACATGTTTTCTAAGCAGTGATGGTTTTTGTTCAATAAAATAAAGCCGGTGTGGCTGTAGGTTCGTCTCGGCTATCTAACTATTCACCTCAATCTCACTGAGTCACACAGGAGCGGGGGAGCGCGCACGGCCACGGCCACAGGCACGCGCACGACATCGTCAACGCGCGTTTCCGCTCCGCGTGCCCGTGACCCGCGGTTCCACTAAACTCCTTTTTTGTTTTGTTTTGGTTTTTCTTTTCAATCAGTAGAAAACATGATATGACACCATATGACCTTGCCAATCGCAAGTAACTTTATTAATGCGTATATTCAATGTCCATTGGAATGAAATGCTCGATTATTTATTTTCCTCACATCAGAATATCACACCACATCTTCAAAATTGATATTTCACAGTATAAAATGTTAAAAATGGATCATTGCAATGATCAAAATCTTTGAAAGAAATAAAGCGTCCCTTTTTCTGGTATGTGTTTCATAGTAAAGAACAAGTATCCTGTTTCTCATATACAGTAAAAACAAAACCACATTAATCTGAACGTAATTTTTCAATTAAACAAGCTTTTTTTATATCAGAAATGTATCACTGTGTTGTTTTAATGATGCAATAATAAAACTGAATATATTTTTTGTATATATAATTATATTGTATATTATGATTATATAAATATATATATAAATTGTGTAAATGTGCAACTACCATTTCGTTATGTTAAGACAAACATCACATGCTCAGCTGCAATTAGCCTTTATATGATGCATTTCCAAATCAAGAAGCAGACTGGGTATGTCCGTATGTATTCATTTGTTTCTTTATTTGTATATTTTGTCTCCCATGTTATTTAAATATGCATGTCTTCTTATTCCCATTTGTTTTTTGAATATCAGATTCTGCCTGTTCTTGCCCCAACATTGCTTCTCGGAATGCTCTACATTAATAAAACTAGTGGTACATGGCATAAAAACAATAATAGCACATAGCAAAATCACCCGAATTACAAATTTATAGTGGGTTTCATGAAGTTAAAAATACGTTTATCATACACATTTTTTCTTTCTTTCTTTTTTTTTTTTTTTTGGACATTCACACACTTGTATTTTTCATCTAACTTGTTAAGTTTTTTATGGATTTTTTTATGGAGTTTCTGCTGCCATTGCATTTCTTAAAATATTGATGGTGTTTTTATATTTTTGTAAACATTTCTGATCTGTATGATACCCATGAACTTACAGATTAAACCCTGTTTCCTAAATGTATACTGTGAATCATATGCATGTAATAACAAAAATGTGATTTGAAAATACACCAAATGTGAAGATTGTACTCACAAATGTAACACAGGTTACAGCTGGTTACAGATTTATTATTATAAAAGGGCAATTTAAACTAATGTTAATTATTGTATTTTCAATAGTTACTTGGGCATAACAGGCACAACAGTTTCATAGAATATATTTAATTTTAATCTTATTTCAAAAACTTAATAAAGTTTATATATATATATATATATATATATATATATATATATATATATATATATATATATATATATATATATATATATATAGTGAGGAAAATAAGTATTTGAACACCCTGCTATTTTGCAAGTTCTCCCACTTAGAAATCATGGAGGGGTCTGAAATTGTCATCGTAGGTGCATGTTCACTGTGAGAGACATAATAATAAAAAAAAACATCCAGAAATCAAAATATATGATTTTTAAACTATTTATTTGTATGATACAGCTGCAAATAAGTATTTGAACACCTGTCTATCAGCTAGAATTCTGACCCTCAAAGACCTGTTAGTCTGCCTTTAAAATGTCCACCTCCACTACATTTATTATCCTAAATTAGATGCACCTGTTTGAGGTCGTTAGCTGCATAAAGACACCTGTCCACCCCATACAATCAGTAAGAATCCAACTACTAACATGGCCAAGACCAAAGAGCTGTCCAAAGACACTAGAGACAAAATTGTACACCTCCACAAGGCTGGAAAGGGCTACGGGGAAATTGCCAAGCAGCTTGGTGAAAAAAGGTCCACTGTTGAAGCAATCATTAGAAAATGGAAGAAGCTAAACATGACTGTCAATCTCCCTCGGACTGGGGCTCCATGCAAGATCTCACCTCGTGGGGTCTCAATGATCCTAAGGAAGGTGAGAAATCAGCCCAGAACTACACGGGAGGAGCTGGTCAATGACCTGAAAAGAGCTGGGACCACCGTTTCCAAGGTTACTGTTGGTAATACACTAAGACGTCATGGTTTGAAATCATGCATGGCACGGAAGGTTCCCCTGCTTAAACCAGCACATGTCCAGGCACGTCTTAAGTTTGCCAATGACCATTTGGATGATCCAGAGGAGTCATGGGAGAAAGTCATGTGGTCAGATGAGACCAAAATAGAACTTTTGGGTCATAATTCCACTAAACGTGTTTGGAGGATGAAGAATGATGAGTACCATCCCAAGAACACCATCCCTACTGTGAAGCATGGGGGTGGTAGCATCATGCTTTGGGGGTGTTTTTCTGCACATGGGACAGGGCGACTGCACTGTATTAAGGAGAGGATGACCGGGGCCATGTATTGCGAGATTTTGGGGAACAACCTCCTTCCCTCAGTTAGAGCATTGAAGATGGGTCGAGGCTGGGCCTTCCAAAATGACAATGACCCGAAGCACACAGCCAGGATAACCAAGGAGTGGCTCTGTAAGAAGCATATCAAGGTTCTGGCATGGCCTAGCCAGTCTCCAGACCTAAACCCAATAGAGAATCTTTGGAGGGAGCTCAAACACCGTGTTTCTTAGTGACAGGCCAGAAACCTGACTGATCTAGAGAAGATCTGTGTGAAGGAGTGGGCCAAAATCCCTCCTGCAGTGTGTGCAAACCTGGTGAAAAACTACAGAAAACGTTTGACCTCTGTAATTGCAAACAAAGACTACTGTACCAAATATTAACATTGACTTTCTCAGGTGTTCAAATACTTATTTGCAGCTGTATCATACAAATAAATAGTTAAAAAATCATACATTATGATTTCTGTTTTTTTTTTTTTTAGATTATGTCTCTCACAGTGGACATGCAGCTACGATGATAATTTCAGACCCCTCCATGATTTCTAAGTGGGAGAACTTGCAAAATAGCAGGGTGTTCAAATACTTAATTTCCTCAGTATATATATATATATATATATATATATATATATATATATATATATATATATATATATATATATATATATGTTATTTTCCTTTTTCCTTTTGTATAATCTGATATTAGTTATAATTTATAGCAAAGATTTTTTATTACTTAAAAAAAAAAGTCTGTATTAAGTTTTTAAAATAAGCTTAAAATGAAATATATTCTATGAAACTGTTGTGCCTGGTATGCCCAAGTAACTATATGTTATTTTTCTTTTTCCTTTTGTATAATCTGATATATTAGTTATAGTACATAGGATAATAGATATAGTTGTAATCTATATAATTTATAGTAAAGATTTTTCATTACTTTTTAAAGTAATGAAAAATCTTCATTTTTTTAATCTTCTAAATTTTCTAATCTTCTAAATTTGTTTATGAATATATATATATATATATATATATACATATATATATATATATATATATATATATATATATATATATATATATATATATATATATATATATATATATATATATATTCATAACCAAATATAGTTTATTTGAGGTTTTTTGGCAGCTCTAGTCCTGCAGTCCTGCAATTTGACGAAAGTGCGGGTCGGTTCAGCACTTTCGTTACGGTGCACCCGATCACGCGGTGACGAAAGCGTTTGCGCATGCGTGATGTCTGTCACGCGGGGCCCCAGTCAGCTACACGCATGCGCAGTGCAGCTCGGCGACGAGGCGAAGTTACGGGTAGTGACAGGGCTCACTGTGATCGCAGTGCCGCGCTCTGTTCCGTCCTTCTGCACAGTTCAGCTTCAGCTCCGCTCCCCCCCTCCCCCCCTCCAGTTGTTGTCGCCTCATCGGCACAGACCACTTTTAAATGTAGGACCAGGACAAGATGGCGGGTATGTTAGAAGTCCACTAAAGTTATAGCACAAACCTCACAGAGTTTCGGATACTCCGATTTTGGTCGTTGCCTTTGATTTGGTTTCACGTTAGCGGGCTAATTTCTGTGATTACATTTCGAAAGAAAAGACGCTAGCCTGGCTAATCCGAGCTAGCCGAGTTTAGGTGTAGCTCGGTGATAGTCACGACTGAACTGCTTTTCATGTGTTTGTCACAGATATTTCGCTGCTTCAGGAAGATTCCCAAGAGGAGATAGACGGATGTAAGTATTATGACGTGTGCTTAAGTGAGAAACGCTACTCTTGTATTATTATTATAGCTTTGCTGCTCTTACTGTCATCCGGCTCAACGTTTCCCAAAGCTAAGCTTGCTGTGAACTGTGCTAGTTAGCTACCAGCTCCACCGGGCAAACTTTACTCCACACAGAGGCCTACAGCACCGGTTAGTGCTCAGCGATAGTGTTGTTTAGCCCCTTCTTCCAGTTTTTACAGCTGAATCCATTTATTTGAGTAAATACAATAGTTTAACAACGTTAACACTATTAACCATGATTTGTTAGAAACATTAGATTAGTCAAAACGGAAATAGATTACTTCATTCTTCCGTTTCCACTTCATTTATTAAGATTCAAAGATTGAAGGATTTGTACATGTAGGTCGTTTTAGTATAAGATTTTGGGTTTTTATACTCGTGTATAGGACTTACCTCAGACTGGGTCATTTTATATTTGGTGCAAGTTCTTAATGTTGACTTTAATTGGAGTGATTTGGAGAATTGATGGGTTTCTTGCCTGGGAAATGATCAGTCTAATTGTGTAATCATGTCCCTTTTAGAACTACCATAACCTGAAAGAATACATTACTGATTATTAAATAATCCTAGCTGTCAGTGAGCGATATCAAGTCAGATCTACATAGCTGACAGAAACAGCTCATTAGGGAAGTATGCACAACTTGTCTGCTATGTCGGATTTTTGTAACTAACAAATCCTGCCCTGTGTATTGGGGTGGTACAGGGTTTTGTGTGTGTGTGTGTGGAAGGACGGGTAAAATCCTTACTTGCATAAAACCAGCACGTCAACGCTTTTCCTTAAGGAAACAGTACTTGGAAAAGGTGTCGGTGACTAGTGTGCAGATTGAAAAAGCATGTGCATTGAGCTCTGTATTGTGCCTGAGCTGCTGACTTCATCACATATTGGTGTTTTGCTTCTTATCTGGACAGTCTGACTTTGATTGTGCTGTCATATTACACAATGTTCAAAAAAAAGCACTCAAACGGTGTGTCTTGTCTTTTGGCATGTTGCTAAACCTGTGGGTGTGTGTTGGTTCTGGTCACTTTTCTTTTATGGGCAAAGGTCTTTATCGCTCCCCATATGCGTGCTGGGTGGTGGGTTCTGCTCATAATATTTCCAATTTTTCTAATAGTTGGTGTGGATGACTACAGCTCAGAGTCTGACGTCATTATTATACCTTCAGCCTTGGATTTTGTATCGCAAGATGAGATGCTGACACCCCTGGGGAGGCTGGATAAATACGTCACAAGTGAAAACATATTTAACAGGTACTCGCATGAAGACTGTATTAAATATGTCACGGTAATGATGATCTGCCTTTTGGTGTCTTCACCTGAATCAGGGTTGTTGCTGATTGATAATGATTCGGATTCTGTAGTTTTTCTGTAGTAGTACAGCGTAAGAAAATGCAGCATATTTGAATGTTTTGCTGACCTAAGGAATTTTGTCATTATTTCCTGGCATTCATTTTGACCTTTTGTAATCCAGAGATGTTTTACAATAGCACACACACCTCTCATTAGTATTTTATTCACAGACAGATGGTGGCTCGCAGTTTGCTGGATACACTAAAAGCAGTTAGCGAGGATGAGAGGGATTGTATTGCAGTCCTCGAGAGAGTCAGCAGACTTGCAGAGGACTCGGGTAAACCACAGTTCGCTCCCTCAACCAATTTTTTTTTTTTTTTCCTGCTTGCTTTCCACCATTTTAAACGAAGTCTCACAATTTCTTTCTAAAATGATGTTTCCTCCTAGAAATGGGATGTGATGTATGTAAATTATATTGTGCCCTTGCTGTGTCTCAGGTTCAGTGTTACAAAGAAATCTGCTCCCTTTAGCACCCATTAATGTTTGATGGGTCTGGTGTGACTTAATAAAGAATTTTTGCCAAGCTCCTGCCTGACAAAGCAAAATTTAAAGGCTTATCCTTTTTTTTTTGGCTTAGCACACCTGACTAGCTTTCTGATTCTTACCTCTACAGACGTCTAGTAAGTTCTTGCTGTACAGTGCAGGGAAAGGTGATCAAGCTGTTAGGTTTTCTAATGAAGAACGCTGTTGAATTTCTTTACATTTTTCGTAAATATCCTTATTCAGAAAGCTGTAGGAAGTTACAGGAAGTAAGCATCTCGCAGAGTTCGTATTTGCCATTAAGAAGGTGCCACACTGGCATTCACCATATGCTGAGTCCTTTGTGACACTGAAACTTGACACACTTTATCATTGTGGGCACTCGATAAGCACTCGCGTTTAATCCTCATGGTTTGAATATAACAAGGTGCCCATGTGTTTTCAGAGCCTACAGTTCGAGCTGAGCTTATGGAACAAATTCCTCATATCACCATTTTCTGCCAAGAAAACAGACCTTCCATTCCCTTTGCTTTTTCAAAGTATTTGCTGCCCATTGTAGTGAGATATTTAGCTGATCAGAACAACCTGGTAAGTGTGGATGTGTTTTTAAAGTGGCAACTTTTGTTTATATTCTGTTCTGTACTTATTTAGAGGTAGTTGGTATTCTATCCTTTGAATCCAGAGACTGATGAAACAAACAGTGAAAACACTGCATCGCTAAACACATGTCTATCTTTTTTATTCTGTTTGTTTAATTTTCTATCATTATAACTTTTAGATTAAAGAAAAATCCCAGGTGGGTAATGATGATTATGCTGTGTAGCATGTATACCACTATACATATTGGTGATTATCATGTATTTCATTTTTCTTCCATCACCTAACAGGTAAGGAAGACGAGCCAGGCAGCCCTTTTAATGCTTCTGGAGCAGGAGCTGATTGAGCGAGCAGATATCGAGAATCTCGTCTGTCCTGTCCTTGTTGATCTCACCGCCCCAGACAGCAATGATGATGTCAAGACTGAAGCTATGGCAGTAAGTTGTTAAAAAATAAACAAATACTTGACATTCTGACCCTTTGTTTTGAGCGTTTTTCTATTTTAACACGTTTAAAAATAAAACAAACAGATTATTTGCAAAATGGCGCCCATGGTGGGGAAGGATATTACGGAGCGCCTCTTCCTTCCACGCTTCTGTGAGATGTGCTGTGACTGCAGGATGTTCCATGTACGCAAGGTGAGATTCCCTGATTGGCCCTTTCACAAATATGATTGCCAATAAAGAACAGACTTTATTTTTGTTTTCTGTTTAAGACTGATCGGGGATGCATGTTTGTGTTTCATTGTGATCTAATGCTGATATAATAATCATTTTTTTCACTCGATAGGTGTGTGCAGCAAATTTTGGAGATATCTGTACAGTTGTTGGAGGAGAAACAGCAGAAGAATTGCTGGTATGGATGTCTTATTTGTTCTTGACTTTTTAAAATGTTCACACTGCAAACATCTACACAGAGCTTATCTAAACACTGGAGTTAGAAAGTTTCTGCAGTGAGATATGAAAAATGTTTACAATAATACCTTTTGCATACTGAGTTTAGTTTAGCATGTCCTGCATAACATTCCCCAGAACATGATGATGGGGGATATAGGCTGTGCCAATTTGCCCCTAGATGTTGTTAAGTATTTGAGACTTGTGTAGAGTATCCTGTGAGAACTTGTCTTGTCCAGGGTTTATTGCTATCCTGTGCTCAAGGGCAGGTTTTGGATCCAATGCCTTTGATCAGCTATTACACAAGACTGCTAAATTATCACATTGTACACTTCTGTTGCTTGTTTAGTTTTGTTTAACTAAAATTGTGTGACCATTGGTATAATTATGAGGAAGTATGTGTTCCCTGAATTGTACTTGCCGATACAGGCCAAACCTGTATGATTTGCCCATCCCATGTTGTCTGTATTACCTGTCTGGGTGTCTGCCGTAGTTGTAATGTTTTTTTTTTTCCCTGTGATTAATTTAATTGAACCCAATAATTAACATAATTACACAGTTGATTGGGTGTATTTTTTATTATAATTAAAAAAATAAATAAATAATAGCATATAACGTAACCAGATGTGATTTTTATGGTTGTATTTAAATGCATATTACATTCAGAGTGGGCTGGGAAAGATTTTCCTTTACAGGTGTGGCTTAATTGTTTTTCTTTTTCTTCGCTGCATTGTCTTCCTGTGCAGCTGCCACGGTTTTTCCAGCTCTGCTCGGATAATGTGTGGGGAGTGCGGAAGGCCTGTGCAGAGTGCTTCATGACCGTGTCCTCGGCAACCTCTCAGGAAGTGCGCAGGACCAAACTCTCATGTCTTTTCATCAACCTCATAAGTGACCCCTCCCGCTGGGTGCGTGACTTCCCCTTTTCCCTGGGCAACTGCTCTGAGGATGTTTGTTTGTCTAGATAAATAGGATTTCTTTTTTCTCCCCTGAAATCTGGGTCAGGATCATTATTTACAGATGTGAAGTGCATGGTTATATATTAGTATTGAACCACGTTGTACCATTTAAATGTTCTTTCTATATGAATAACGTTTTAAAAACCCGATGTGTGAAACGGTTTCTGAAGCTTTAAGTGTTCGCTGCATGTATTAAGTAGCTAATTGCTGCATGCTGTGTGTCTAACAGGTGCGCCAGGCAGCGTTCCAGTCTCTGGGCCAGTTCATCTCTACATTTGCTAATCCAAGCATTAATGTGGGCCAGTATTTTAAAGAGGGCACAGATGAGGCTGAATGGAGAGGGCAACAATTGCACAACCGGTAGGAATTTTTACTTATTTTTTTTTGCACGTCTTAAACTTTTATATTAACATTTTATTTTTACATATAATTGTTGGTCAGACATTCAGTGTAACTTCAAAGAAGTTCGTGGTGGTGCAACAATCCAAATGATTTATCTGTATTGATTAATACCCTGAAAGTAAAGTAAAGGCGCTGATGTTGCAGTGTGGGGGCACAGGAGTTGCTAAGTACTGTTTAATTCAGGGTTTTATGCAGGACATTTCACTTCCACTCCAATCTTAATGGATTTTATTGTAGCTTTGTGTATGGGGGCATTGTCATGCTGGAACATGTTTGGGCCCTTTAGCTCCAGTGATGTGAAATCATAATGCCATCCAATGCTATTGTGTGCCTCGCAATAGTATCTGAAATGCTAGCTTGTGTGTGATTGTCAGGTGTCCATAAACATTTGTCCATATAATGTTTCATCAGACACCATGTTTAAAAAAGAAATAAATAAAAAAAATCAGGTTTGTGATTTTCAGTATCATTTTCTTTCCCCCACTATCCAGGGCTAGTGAGAAATCCACGAGCACTAATACACCTGCTAAAGAAGACAGTGCTCAGAGCCTCCCACACAAAGAAAAGGCTGCCTCCTCACAGCCTAACTGCATTTCCCAGAATGCACCATGCATGCAGGATCATTGTGAAGACCAGCTATGCCAGTCAGAACCAGACAGTGTGGATATAGCGGTGGAGGGTGGAGGGGAGCAGGCAGCTGAAGTTTTACCTCTGGATGAGTCCTGTTGCCATGTTGATACAGTTAGGCCCACTCCAAAGTGTCTTTCTGAATTGGGTGACCTAGACCCAGATCAGTCAGCCAGGAAACTTCAGTGCTCACCAGCCCCAAGCCCTGCAGCACAGGATGGCCCCTCAAACACCTCTGAAGGCCCTGTGATGAAGAATTCTACACAGTCCATCACAGACACCACCACCAGTTCAAAGGTTCCCTTCAGTGCACTACCTAGTTATGTGGCAGAGAAAGTGGAGATACCAGAGCAGGAGCTGTATAACTCATTCCACTATTGGAGGACACCCATCCCACAGATAGATCTTGACCTGGACCTGTTGGAGGAGAAGTGCAACAATGTCTATGGGGTTTCTGCTGGCAGCTCTTCTACGCAGACTACCACATCTGTACTGGACAGAAAGCAGCTGGAGGAGCTTATTGAGAACCTGGAGCCCCACATTGATGATCCTGATGTCAAAGGTGAGAAGGGGCTGTCTTTTTTAATTTTAATTACTAGGGAAAACACTAGATGACCACAATTCTCTCCAAGGCTTCATAAACATACCTGAATTTAGGGTACTGCCGATTTTTGCTTCTTTTGTTCTTCCCTCTGCGCTTCAAAGTTCTTCATTCTAGTGTGCAACCATGCCCATGCTTGTCTTTTTATTTTATTTTTGTGAAGGCCATCATAGGAAAAAGCTGCCTATGGTAAGGTGGCAAATGACTATGTTTAAGGAGCTTCAGATTTAAACTACAGACTGTAATGACATCTTAATATAAGCAAAGTTTTATTTTTATTTTTCAACATGTATATTTAACTCTAGATTTAGACAGATATGTCTGAAAAACATTTTTAAATAGTATATGGCTGCTTTTTTTTTTTATTACACTGAAACCGAAGAAATTGGTGTCTTTCATGATAAATACCCTGGTATTCCAGAATAACTTGCAGATTTCTTCAGTAGATCAGATTATATATGTTCTATGTATGTCTGCTTTGCTATGCAGCTTTTAATCAGCAAAATGTTCTGGCTTACTTGGACGCTTTTTATTTGTGTCTATAAATGTAAAGTTTGAAAGTATTTGGGGCTGCTAAAACACTTGTTGCTCAAATGGTTGTTATGTGACTTGTACATTATTAATAAGCGACTATCTAGTCCTGAAGTTCTACCGCAGGTTTTAGAAGGTTCCCCAATCACAGAAAGTAGCAGGAGGCCAGGCTTAAATCTGTGTCTTTTGTTAAGAGGAAAGGAGCTCAGGGAAATTGAGCAACTATTGAATAGAAAAGGGCGTGTTAATGTTAACAGCAGTATGACCAAATGACACATTGCTTTACACTGTGACTTACATAATTTCAGTAAAGTCACGGTTATCAAACTCCAGTGTTTTAAACGTGTTTGTTTGTGATGCATACAAAACTACCCTGTAAATGCCATACCATAGAATTGAAACTATTAATGGAAGATAACTATCTGCGTAAATGCTGCTCTTGAACAGTATCATGTTTGTTGTGAGGAGTATACATGTTACTGTTGATCCTTATGGGGCGGTATATGATTTGGCTCTGTCCCAAAATAGAGCAGTTCTTACTCTTCTGGTTCCTGTCCCATATAACAGCCGCACAGTGTCTGCAAATGGCTTGAGTCAGAGATTTTGCTGCTGTTTACTTTGTCATTTAATGTAATCAATTCATCATAACAGTTTGTCCTCTCTGTTTAAAATTTGTGACGACTCTAGTGTTCCATACTGTACTAAGTACTACCTGTGCAGCATGTACTTTTCACCAGGGTATGATTGGCTTGGATCTCTGTTAGAAAGTTGAGATAAATCTAAGAATCAAAGTTTTTGCTTTTAAATTCACATTGCCTCGTATTTTAAAGACACGACTTGCTCCTTTGAACAGGGGTCTTGGGTAACTAGGGGTTGGTAGTGTGTAGTGTGTAGTGTTGCTATTTTTCCACTTGGAAAAATTCCTGATGAGGTTCCCCACAATGTCTAGATGCCAAGTCAGCTGCTCAAGGTCAGAAAGAAGTCTGTAGCCAGTAGTTCATTGAAATGTTCAGGCTTTTTATTTCTTTATTTTTTAATTGGAAAATAAGTTTTATTGTTGTTATTTATTATGACTTGTTTAAATATGTTATGACTATGGCTGTGATATGTGTAATGTATGTTATAAATGCTTCTTACATTCCAGCTAACTCTTGGTTTCTTTTTTTTATTACTTTTTTCTGAGAGAATGTTGTTAAGCAGTGAAATTAGAAATTAGTTTATTATGGCGTCGCGCTGGTCTGCACACCGCAGATGTTTGTCAGAAGATGAAACGGTGGTATTGAACAGTACAAGGTACAATGCATACCTGTGTGTGACATAACAAGCAGGTGTGTTAATCGTGGGTTTCTGTGCACTCGCATAGCGAGCTCATGTCTAGGCCTGTGTTTACATTGCTAGCCAACAAGCATGCACTTTTATCTGCTTGGTTTTTAGTTATCAGGCTATTCAGACTTGTATGTAAATATACTTTATTCTCTGCAGTCAATAATTGGTATTCGATGAACATTCCATAAGTATAGGGAAACACGGGGATATTTTTGAGGCTTGAATGTTTATATGCATGATATATTTCATAAAGCAACGAAACTAGCACTCTTAATCTTTTGTGCATGATTTCATTTGTCTGTAACAGCACAAGTGGATGTGCTGACTGCTGCTCTGAGAGCCACATCGTTGGATACTCACGTTGAGGAGGCATTCCTGGAACCTCGACAGGCTCATGAAAACCCTTTCAACTCTTGCCACGTGCCTCTCATTGACTCTTCTGATATAGAGGTATATCAAAAATCAGTTTTAGACTTGAACAAAATCTTTTAAATGGTCTTTTGCAACTGCTCATAGTATGTTTGCGTACACTCCTACATTAGACACTGTTGAATGGCATGAGTCATGCATGTTTAAACATAAAGCGTTTGTGTTTCAGAGTAGAGAATCCACCCTACCAATGAGTCATGGCGATGATTCGGAGTTAAGCGATAGCAGCAGTCCAGAAGAGGAGAAAAAATCTAAGCAACAGGTAAAATGCATTTGCCCCCTTTTTGTGGCTTGCTATGCTGACAAGTGTATGCATTCCAAATGCTTTGTATGTTTTGAAATGAGGTGATTTTTACTCAATTATATAAGATGTTGTCCCAACTTGTGAGTGCTCTTGTGTGCGCATGTTCTCAAGCCCGGCTGCTGGTTACTGTGAGAAGCCTGTTTAAACATGTTTTTTTGTCTTTGTGGAATGCTGTAGGATGTAGTACCTCAGGCGCTGTTGGACCAGTACCTATCTATGACTGACCCGTCTCGGGCTCAGACGGTGGATATGGAGATTGCTAAGCATTGTGCATACAGCCTTCCTGGTGTGGCGCTCACGCTGGGCCGCCAGAACTGGCATTGCCTCAGAGACACTTTTGAGACCCTAGCCTCTGACATGCAGGTGTTGTAAAACTGCACCGTAGAATGTGGCACTTCAATACATTTTCAGTACTTCTGTAGATCGCCTGTGCTTCTGTAATTAAAAATTACTCCTGCTTCATTTCAGTGGAAGGTACGGAGAACACTGGCTTTCTCAATCCATGAATTAGCTCTGATTTTGGGCGATCAGCTGACTGCTGAGGACCTGGTGCCCATCTTTAATGGTTTTCTTAAAGACCTGGACGAAGTGCGCATTGGGGTCCTTCGACACCTCTACGACTTCCTCAAGGTTAGTCACATTTTCTAATGATTTTTCCTGCAAAAGTCATACCCTGTAGTTTCTGTGTTCATTAAAGATGTTATTTTGTCCTGTGCTCGTTCTCAGCATTTAGCAAATCTCTTCACCCATCTCTGTTTTTCACTTTATTTCACTTTGCTTGACATGCTTCTGTTCTTTCCTTTTTTAGTTGCTGCATCAGGATACAAGGAGGAAGTACCTCTACCAGTTGCAAGAGTTCCTGGTCACAGACAATAGTCGCAACTGGAGATTCCGATCAGAACTTGCAGAGTATGACCAGCTAATGTCATGTTTATAAGGATTTTTTTAATTCTTATAACTGTCATGGTATTTAGTTATAAATGTTGTTTGTGCATTTTGTCTAAAAGGCAGTTGGTTCTGCTGTTGGAGCTGTATAGTGGGCAGGACGTATATGACTATCTGAGACCGCTTGCTTTCTGCCTCTGCATAGACAGAGTCTCCTCTGTGCGGTGGACTTCCTACAGACTGGTATGCATATAGACCATAAGATGCTCTCTTTGTGAAAGGTCACAAGCTTTTTTAGCCCCTATTTTGTGTAGATGTTGCTTTCTATGTTGATTGCGTCCCTGTTTGTCTTTTCTTTATAAATGGTGTGATTATTACTTGTTTATTAAGAGCTTTAAAAAAATTATGTTTTAAGTATTTCTATGTATTCCTCTGTCAGGTCAGTGAGATTATCAGGAAACTTTCTACATGTCCAGCGCTATTAGTGGATTTCCTTGGCGAGTTGGTGGATAAATTCTGCCACTCTCCGAAATGGTCTGGACGGCAAGCATTTGCTTTTGTTTGTCAGGTGAGGACAAACATTCCCATTGCCCCACACCACTCTTAAACAGCCTTTATACTGAAGCCCCTAAATAGTTAATTCAGCCAGTTTAGTGCGTTAAGTGCTTTCTACCTCAATGCATTAAAGCCATTCATTTCACTAATGTTGCATTGGCAGTGAAACAGATGCAGCAGTAAAGCAGTGCAGAGCTGCTAAAAAGACAAGTTAAACTCTGGTGTTTTTTTTTTATTTTTTTATTATTGTTTACTTAATAAAGACTAAGATACAATTTGAGGAATGTGTAATGAACTGTTCAAAGTTGTTAACATAAGCACTGGTCAGTACTCTTCTCCACCGTGGCCAGAGTGTGGTAAAGGGAGTGTTGCATTTTCTGGCTGCCACCTGCTTATCATACTGGTGCTGCTGTTCAAAACATTAGATATTCATGCAAATATTGCATCCACTTACATGCGTACATTCATTCATGTTTTCTCTCTTTCTGTAATTGCATTGTCCCATTAATTTTAATGTATTTTTATCCCTTTTTCTTTAATGCACTCACTGTCTCTAGCTGGCTATAGAGGAGGACTGTGTGTCGTTGGATCAGTTCTCTGAGCACCTGCTGGCTCCGCTGCTGCAGCTGGCATCTGACCCTGTGCCCAATGTTCGTGTGCTGCTGGCCAAAACCCTGCGCCAGAGCCTGATGGAGCGAGGTCAGTGCCAGCCTATTGACTTGTTTCTTTGGGTAGTGTCTGTATGTTGAGCACAAGCTTGTAAAGTAAAACTGACTGCTGAAATCATACTATATTCAGACATATAATGTCCCGTAATGTATAATGTCTGACGTAATACTAATGGTTGGTATACTGGGCACAAATAAAGGTTTCTGTTGGTCCAAATTAAAATGGATGTCCAGTAGATGTAATCCGACAAAGCCCATTCAGTTCCTGAAATGTCACTCTGTTGTTTTTAGTTTGTGATGAATGTGATGCTTTAATGTTGGGCTGATGCTATCGAGTATAACAGTTATTCCATCAATTAATCAAGTAATTGGATTAGAAGTACTTTTTCTTTATTAAAGCGCAATACTAAATATTGTATATTTTTTTGCTGAAATGGCATACAAGAATATCTGTATAGCTATTTATTGCACTTAATTGCCATATTACATCAAAATGCAAATACAGTGCGTTCAGAAAGTCCCTTTAAAGTGGCCGCTTAGAGTAGGTAATGGAAAAATATTCATTTAATGAACGTACTAAATCCGTGTGTTTATCGCTAGCTTTAACAAAATGCTCCACTACTCCGCTCTACGCCGCCATACATTATATACAATAAAATATAAAAAAATCTATTTCTTCTTCTTTTTCTTTCGGCTTCTCCCATTAGGGGTCGCCACAGCGGCTCATCCGTCTCCATACCCCTCTGTCCTCTACATCTGCCTCTTTCACACCAACTACCTGCATGTCTTCCCTCACCACATCCATAAACCTCCTCCTTGGCATTCATCTTTTCCTCCTTCCTGGTGGCTCCATCCAGCATTCTCCTACCAATGTCCCTCCTCTGCACATGTCCAAACCATCTCAATCGTGCCTCCCTCACCTTGTCTCCAAAACGTCCTCTAATAAACTCATTTCTAATCCTGTCCATCCTCGTCACTCCCAATGAAAACCTCAACATTAAGCTCTGCTACCTCCAGCTCCACCTCCTGTCTTTTACTCAGTGCCACTGTCTCAAATCCATACAACATCGCAGGTCTCACCACAGTTCTATATACTAAAAAAAAGGAACCGCACTGTACAGTGTTTTCTTTGTTTGTTTTAAATGATCCGAAACTTTGGGGACTTTTTAGACTTTACATTGGCCTGAATGTTCTCGCCTCTCGCTGTTTTCTTCCCGTTCCTCCATTTTCACATTCTGCAGCATCTTCTGTGTTACCTGTCCAGAGCGTTTCAGAGTTTAACAGGTGGTGTGCCAGTAATAATGATCCGTGGGAAACACAGTGCTCAGAGTTTAGTTAAATAGATTTAACAAAATGTTTGTAATCGAATTAGTCGACTTACTTTAGGAATCGTTTCAGCCCTGCTTTCATTTTTATGTTTCTTCTTCTAGAATATTTCCTACACTCAGCCAACTCTCACCAGGAAGCCCTGGAGCAAACACTGGTAGCTCTGCAGATGGACATGGACAAGGATGTCAAATACTTTGCCAGCATACACCCAGGAAGCACACGCATTAACGAGGATGCAATGAGCACCACTTCCTCCACCTACTGAGCACGCACATACAACACCCCAAGCTTGGATAATGGTAGAGGGGCTTGGACTGGCCTCTGAATATGGGCACAAAAACTATTGAAATATTTGAATATATGAAATATTTGCTTGGGGATTGCTTCAACCAACTCTCTTTCCCTTAGAGCAACTCACTACAACAAAGAGTTTTTGTGTAAAATTTTTTTTCTTTTGCCACAGAAGCCTTACAAGTGTCTTCCTTGAAACCAGAGAATACTTGAATATCTGGAGTCGAACATCAAAAAACTACAGTAAGAAATGTCAGCATATCTCAGATCCAGGGAGTGGGTGACCTTCACTCTGCCTCTTCTCTCTTGATGGACCTTCTTTTTTTTTCCCCCTACAAGATAGCAGGAACTCTCAGCTTCACACAACCATGTTAGCAGGAAAGACTGTAATGCCAAGTGTTTCCCATATTTTAGCTCATTTTCCATTTTGATACTGTACTGTGCAAGTGACTCATATGCTGCGGATCAATTCAGCAAGGAGACAGTTATAACACACCATAGTCTGGGAGCCGTTGTTTGAAGCCGGACATGTTTTTTTCTTTTCAAGGGCTTGAGCCAATATTGTTTTAAAGTCTAGTGCAGCACATTGTTGTGCCTGAGGACACAGGCTTTCCCTGGGACGCAGGGATCCAGGTCCTATTGGAAAAGGAACTATTGTATTTTAAATCACAAGCGGTCCATTTTGCCGAGTATGTAGAAATTCATTATTGAATCAGTGTGGTTGTTGCACATTACTCTGGGGTATTTTAAAAGTGCTTCACTATGATCCATGCATCACATGTACTGTACATATCAGTTTTTTTTTTTGTTTGTTTTTTTTAATTTTGATCAGTGATCATAAATAGAATTGTTATATGTTCTCCTAACCTGTCCAAAATAAAGGTTCAGATGCAGTTGCACCTTGTCTTCTTTCTTTGCTGCATACTAACGTAAAACAATTAGAATACAGTAATCCCCAGTTCATCAAAAATGCTATTTTATGTATACAGTACTGTTAACATTTTATATTTTTTATAAATTAATTTCTTTTTCAAAATAAAACTATATAAAAACAATTCCCTAAGTTTTTTGGTCTATCGTGCTATCCGGGGAAAATCAGCCAAACAAATTAGTTATGTGGCAAATGCATTTCTGCGATAAACCAGGGGCTTACTGTACTCCAATCAGACAATTCACTGCTATTTCTATTATTGTAAATAAGACGAATCTAGATTATCATACCAAGTAAACGGCTTATTTCATTTGTGTGTTGTGACAGTTTTTGGACTAGAAAAAATTTAAAACACCTTTTAATATTGTTCCTTCTATAAATATATTCTTTGGGTACAGAGTCCCAACTCTTATCCATAATTTGTGCACTAAAACATCAAATAATATAATAAATATTGAGTTACTAAACACCCTTACAGTCAACATCTTTGTACTTGTTACAACACAAAATAGTAACCTTTAAGTAATGGTGTAAAATAACCTTACATTTTGCTGACCTAATGATGAATTTGCAGGTAATGTAATCATTCTGACTCATAAACCCACCTAAGCTGGATGGCAAACAGGGCTTCAGGATGAGTCCATGTGAATCTCGTACCTGGTTTCAGTGCCAAGACTGAGTGGTCATGTGATTGCACTAGTTGTGTCTCAATCTCATCCCAGGAGAGAAAGACTCCTTTGTACTGATTTAAATGTGTTGCAGAGGGAGGAGCCTGCAGCAAGCCCATCCTTATCCACCCCGTTCCAACCATCTGCTATCTGACCCAGAATCCATGATCAGTCATACACAAGTTGATGTGAACATGCGCTCCTTCATTTAGATGAATTTCGGAAGACGGATTAGTGAACCTGCTTAAAGAATGCATCCATAAAAAGATCAAACACTGGCATGGATGCAATTGATTAAAACACTAACTTTAATATTGTGTATGACTTTTCAAAAAAATTACAAATACACAAATGCCAGTTTGCTCTTTAAGGTTTACAATTGAAATTGTGATTCTACAATATTTCTATGATTTAAAAAAATACAATGGTTTATTTTTATTCCCACCATTTTTGATTGTTTTTAAATGCTTGTTTTAGACCAATTTCTCGTAAGCACATTACATTACTGCAGAAGAACAAGCAGAACCAAATACTTGTCTTTTAATGAGGATTATTGCAAAACAAAACATGCAACTTTTTTGTGGAATAGCAACCTTGATCAATATGCATTAAGTACCTTGAAGTAACAGCACTGACACACAGCACTGCTCTGACAGAACGACTAAAATTAATCCTAAAGCTGTAGTCTTTCCCATCTCTTAAATATCTTGGGACAGTATTTAAACAGCTTAACCAGATTTAAAGTCCAGATTAAAGTATAGGTGTTCTGTTTGCTATCAAATGACACTTTGATACAGGCACTTTCGGTATATGGCGCCAGTCCCTTCATCTGAAGTGTAGAAGAATTATGACTAACAAAATGTCACTAGAATCTTCACTGCATCTGCAATTGTTTCAACACACAGTGTACTATTGGATTGATTTTTTCCCTCACACCCAGAAGCTTGATATCAGTCAAAAAACATTTTTAAAACTAGGTTTGATGGATAAACTAATAAAATTTGGTAACAGTTAATCTATAAAAAGCATTAATTTGGCAGAACGCCCTTTGAATACCATGTGAATAGCGACTGCCTACTCAATGGTTTACATTCAAGAAAAATACAAAATCCATATATACTTTTTTTTCTAGAAACCTATAAAAAAGTGTAAAAGGTTAATACAAAAGAGCAAAATCACAAGGGCTTGTAATTTACATGATTGTCACATGCCGTACCCCCCAACCCAATCCTAGTTCAGTGTCTACTGAGCCTACAGTCCCATTATTGTGCCCTCTTGTGGCAGGAGTATGAGCATCCACAACACTCAGAGGCTGGTGGTTCAGAAGAGACAATTCATGCACTTCACTGCTCTGCTGCCGTAGTCGATACACTCGGGCCCAATGCATTCGCAGCATGCGTTGTGAAACCAGCGGTATTTAGAGCCTCCCATCGACTCACAGTACTGCTTACACTGACGGATCGAAACACAGTCATCAAAGTACACGACGGTGCACATGTTTTCTAGAGGGATGGAGAATAAGATTAGAAATTGATAAACTTTTGTGAGGTTATTTTACATTTCAAATAAATGAGTTCCCAATGTAACATACACCACTGCATAGTTAATTCCTTTTTTCAAAGTACGCTAGTGTTAAATGCTTCCAATGGAATAAAAAGCAAATAATTTCAGTAACAGTATACCCAATTCAATTATTTCATTGCTAAATGTCTGTTGTATAGAGAGTGGTAAAAAAACAGTGTTTGCCCCCTTCCCGATTTCTTGCATGTTTGTCAAACTTTAATGTTTCAGATCATCAAACTAATTTAAATATTAGTAAAAGATAACACAAGTAAACACAACATGCAGTTTTTAAATGAAGGTTTTTATTATTGAGGGAAAACAAAATCCAAAACTACATGGCCCTGTGTGAAAAAGTGCCCCCTAAGCCTATTAACTGGTTGGGCCACACTTAGCAGCAATAACTGCAATCAAGCATTTGCGATAACTTGCATTGAGTCTGTTACAGCACTGTGGAGGAATTTTGAGGTCATGCCACAGCCTCTCACTAGGATTCAGGTCGGGACTTTGACGAGGCCACGCCAAAGTCTTCATTTTGTTGTTCTTCAGCCATTCAGAGGTGGACTTGCTGGTGTGTTTTGGATCATTGTCCTGCTGCAGAACCCAAGTTCGCTTCAGCTTGAGGTCACGAACAGATGGCCAGATATTTTCCTTCAGGATTTTTTGGTAAACAGCAAAATTCATGGTTCCAATTAACACAGCAAGTCTTTTAGGTCCTAAAGCAGCAAAACAGCCCCAGACCATCACACTACCACCACCATATTTTACTGTCGGTATGATGATCCTTTTCTGAAATGCGGTGTTACTTTTACGCCAGACGTAATGGGACACACACCTTCCAAAAAGTTCTACTTTTGTCTCGTCAATCCACAGAGTATTTACCCAAAAGTCTTGGGGATAATCAAGATGTTTTCTGGCAAAACTGAGACAAGCCTTTATGTTCTTTTTGCTCAGCAGCAGTTTTCATCTTGGAACTCTGCCAGGCAGACCATTTTTCCCAGTCTCTTTCTTATGGTGGAGTCATGAATGGTGTGTGTTTCGATTCTGTGGACCTTAACTGAGGCAAGTGAGACCTGTAGTTCTTTGGATGTTGTTGTGGGGTCTTTTGTGACCTCTTGAATGAGTCGTCGCTGTGCCCTTGGGGTAATTTTGGTCAGTCGGCCACTCCTAGGAAGTTTCTTTACTGTTCCATGTTTTTGCTATTTGTGAATAATGTCTCTCATTGTGGATCGCTGGAGTCCCAAAGCTTTAGAAATGCCTTTATAACCTTTTTCACACTGATAGATCTCAATTACTTTCTCATTTGTTTCTGAATTTCTGTGGATCTTGGCATAATGTCTAGCTTTTAAGAATCTTTTGGTCTACTTCACTTTATCAGGCAGGTCCAATTTAAAAGAGTTCTTGATTGTGAACAGGTGTGGCAGTAATCAGGCCTGGGTGTGGCTAAAGAAACTGAACTCAGGTGTGTAAACCACAGTTTTAACACTTTTTCACACAGGGCCATATAGTTTTGGATTTTGTTTTCCCTCAATAATAAAAACCTTTAAACACTGCATGTGTTCACTTGTGTTATCTTTTACTAATATTTAAATTAGTTTGATGATCTGAAACATTAAAGTTTGACAAACATGCAAAAAAAGAAAGAAATCAGGACTTTTATCCAACACTTTTTCACACCACTGTAACGAGTTTGGACACTGTTGAATTTCTGTATGTGGAGTATCATGATCGTATAACCACCTGCTTAGCAAACAATTCACACCACTCCACATAATTACTGGTAACACGGTTTTAACATTGATAGAGATTTATGAAAAACTGCAATTCTTGAATCCCTAAAACATCTGCTTTCATAGTATCTGTGGAAAGAAAATAAGAAATTTATTGCTGAACCCCGGCACTCCACAAAACCAGCTGGAAATTATCTCGGCTGGTCTTTACCTCCGAGTTAAATCAGAATAATTTTCTAAACCCTTGACTTAAGCTGTAATTTCCTCCTGAACATCAACACCTCCACCCTGCCGGTGGTCTGATTAAGTAGTCAGACAACAAAGATGGGGTCACAGGCTCACTGTAAAGAGATTTGCTTCACAATAAATTAAAATCAGTAACACAGCAGGCTCCAAAGCTACTGGAGCTTATAAATGAGGCCCTAAATCAAGAAGTCATTTTATGCCAGGGATAAAGGGTTTAAAAAATATATTTTACAATATGTATTTTGTTTTTTTTTATTTTTATATTGAATGCATACAGGACATGTTATTTTAATGAAACAGCTGACAGATCCAAGAATCATCCACTAACTCTGAAAGAAAATTGTAGGCAGTTAAAAATGAAGAAACTAAACATACTGCCAAGCAAAAATGTACCTAATCAAGTTGTGATGAACATTACAGTAAGGAAAATAAGTATTTGAACACCCTGCTATTTTGCAAGTTCTCCCACTTAGAAATCATGGAGGGGTCTGAAATTGTCATCGTAGGTGCATGTCCACTGTGAGAGACAATCTAAAAATAAAAATCCAGAAATCACAATATATGATTTTTAAACTATTTATTTGTATGATACAGCTGCAAATAAGTATTTGAACACTTGTCTATCAGCTAGAATTCTGACCCTCAAAGACCTGTTAGTCTGCCTTTAAAATGTCCACCTCCACTACATTTATTATCCTAAATTAGATGCACCTGTTTGAGGTCGTTAGCTGCATAAAGACACCTGTCCACCCCATACAATCAGTAAGAATCCAACTACTAACATGGCCAAGACCAAAGAGCTGTCCAAAGACACTAGAGACAAAATTGTACACCTCCACAAGGCTGGAAAGGGCTACGGGAAATTGCCAAGCAGCTTGGTGAAAAAAGGTCCACTGTTGGAGCAATCATTAGAAAATGGAAGAAGCTAAACATGACTGTCAGTCTCCCTCGGACTGGGGCTCCATGCAAGATCTCACCTCGTGGGGTCTCAATGATCCTAAGGAAGGTGAGAAATCAGCCCAGAACTACACGGGAGGAGCTGGTCAATGAACGGCAAAGAGCTGGGACCACCGTTTCCAAGGTTACTGTTGGTAATACACTAAGACGTCATGGTTTGAAATCATGCATGACACGGAAGGTTTCCCTGCTTAAACCAGCACATGTCCAGGTACGTCTTAAGTTTGCCAATGACCATTTGGATGATCCAGAGGAGTCATGGGAGAAAGTCATGTGGTCAGATGAGACCAAAATAGAACTTTCGGGTCATAATTCCACTAAACGTGTTTGAAGGAAGAAGAATGATAAGTACCATCCCAAGAACACCATCCCTACTGTGAAGCATGGGGGTGGTAGCATCATGCTTTGGGGGTGTTTTTCTGCACATGGGACAGGGCGACTGCACTGTATTAAGGAGAGGATGACCGGGGCCATGTATTGCGAGATTTTGGGGAACAACCTCCTTCCCTCAGTTAGAGCATTGAAGATGGGTCGAGGCTGGGTCTTCCAACATGACAATGACCCGAAGCACACAGCCAGGATAACCAAGGAGTGGCTCTGTAAGAAGCATATCAAGGTTCTGGCATGGCCTAGCCAGTCTCCAGACCTAAACCCAATAGAGAATCTTTGGAGGGAGCTCAAACTCCGTGTTTCTCAGCAACAGGCCAGAAACCTGACTGATCTACAGAAGATTTGTGTGGAGGAGTGGGCCAAAATCCCTCCTGCAGTGTGTGCAAACCTGGTGAAAAACTACAGGAAATGTTTGACCTCTGTAATTGCAAACGAAGGCTACTGTACCAAATATTGACATTGACTTTCTCAGGTGTTCAAATACTTATTTGCAGCTGTATCATACAAATAAATAGTTAAAAAATCATATATTGTGATTTCTGGATTTTTTTTTTTTAGATTATGTCTCTCACAGTGGACATGCACCTACGATGACAATTTCAGACCCCTCCATGATTTCTAAGTGGGAGAACTAGCAAAATAGCAGGGTGTTCAAATACTTAATTTCCTCACTGTATATGATTACTAACAGATCTAGAAATACATGTGCATTACAAACTACACCATTACCACAGAAAAGGAAGGAAAAAAATGAGAGTTGGGGTGAAAAGGTGTGTGTTACTGGAGAACGAAATCTAACAGTGTAGCATACCTTACCTTGAGTGTTATCATAACTAGAATGAATGCTGTTGCCAGGCAACGAGACATTTTGATGCTGATCTTCCATTGTCTCCAAGAAGGACACCAAGCTCTCATGGTAGGACAATTCCTCTGCCACAGGAAAGGAGACCACCATCATGTTGATGGGGGCTTCACCCTCAGTGAGTGCTCTGAACAGGGAGGGAATGGGCCTGTACAGATCCTCCACGGTGCTTTTGGAGGTGGCTGGTGTGTCACTGTAATTCCTCGGGTTGCACATGCCTGAGAGGGAGTTAATAAATTAAACACAGCTGTTATCAAAGCACAGATTACTAAACAGGAAAATAACACTACGAACAGCATTCTGCCTGTTAAAATCAGGTGGCAACACTCAATTTCACATCAACAGGAAAGACACGTCGTGCATCTGTTAAATTCACCAAATACAGAGAAAATAATGTAATAAACAAGTTACAGAATAATTATGATGTCTTCATGTTGTCAATTTAAATTTTACTGTTACACTGACTAGAAATTAAATTGACACTCACCCACACAGTCACAGCACTCCTCCCACAGCGTGCCCAGACACAGCATACACTCCTTACAGCACGAACAGTTCCCATCTGACGGCCTGCATTGGCATAGCTCCTGAAAAACATAAATATAGCTTCTAGCAACAGAAGAACTACCTTAAAAAAAACCATAATGCAAGTAAAAAAAAAAAGGAAAGAAAAAATATCAGGAATCAAGCATGATTTTTACATTTTTAATAAAGCAATAGATAAAGCAATTTCACAAGTCTCAATACAAATCATTGTTTATGTGACAATTCTGACATAATTTAGATCTAGATTTTCTCTCACATATATGATAGATAGATAGATAGATAGATAGATAGATAGATAGATAGATAGATAGATAGATAGATAGATAGATAGATAGATAGATGCATATACACACATTTAGATCATAAGTTATTTCAAATTTATTCAAACACTTAAAAATGTGTGCGTGCGTGCGTGTGCGTGCGTAAACAGTTATTTTTCTGGTGAAATGCACATCTCAGATCAAGTTTGAGTATGCTGTGGTTTTCTGGAGTGCACTCTGAAACATCAGCCTGCCAAAACAGCAGGAGAGGTAAAGAGCAGAGGTCACATTCCAGATGTGCAAAATGCAGCCCAATACCCACCAAAGGCAATGTAGAACCTGAATCAAAATGGCTCAGAATAGCATACTATGAGACAATACAGCTCACTATTTACTATTTACAACGGAAACGTATCCATTTTTCTTACTTACACAAGACTATGTAGTCTGATCAACCACAACCCTAAAACCACAAAGGAGTAAACTGAATGTCAATGATACTCAGATAAAACTTATATGACTTGCTCATTAACACTACAAAACAAGATATGCAAGAAGGTAAGAATAATTTAAATAAATAGAAATAAAAGTAGAAGTGTTAATTACAAAATAATAGCAGGTTACGTAGTGCAGTAAATAGACACCAAAAATTTACAGATTATGCTGGTGCAGTATATCACACATCAGACAATTCAGTAAAAGCAGTATGAAATATTACAAGACACTAAATAATAAAACATATATTTTTTTTTCCTTCATATAAAAAAGCTCATCTGGTTGTTATTTAGGTAATGTAATTTGTATTAAACTTGCTATATCATCAATTTCTAGAAGGCTGAAAAGAGATGTTGCAAATAATTTACTGTATTGCTCTAAATGACATTGAACAGCATTATGACTTAGCACACTTTTCAAAATCCTTTCCGTTTTGTTAGCTTGAGCCGCTGTAACCTAAACCTTTTTCTCATCAACATATTCTCTTTTGCTCTGTATTGTGGGAGCACCCGCAATAAATACTTGTTCACGTTTGTATTACTGTCTCATTACTATTTCCCAGCATATCTCACTCTTTGCCTCTGTTCAAAATGTGTGTTTCAGTTTCTGTCCATAAAGGGCTGATGTTGGCGCTCTCTGGCTCTCACTTGCTGTATGATAGCTTTTTATTATAGCTTTGCTTTTTCTGGTGCGGCCAGTTCTATACTTTGCCATGGTGGAGGTATTTAAGCCTTCACTGCCCCATGTTCTCCTCTGGCTAAAGTATAATATATATTATATGGCCAAAGGTTTGCAGACACCCAAGACCACACCTGTAATGTGGTTCTTGCTACAAATCTGGAAACACACAATTATATGTTTAAAAAAACAACAACAACAAAAACTATATGGTCAAAAGATTTGTGGAGATCTGGACATAAGATTTCTATGGTCTTTTTGAACATTTCATTTCACGTATTTGCGGTCATAAAAAGGTGTTCAATAGACTAAGTCAGAGCTCTATAGCGGGCCACTCAAGATCGTCCACTTGAACCCATTTTAAGCATATCTTAATGGAGCTGGCTTTGCACATGGGGCATTATAATGCAGGAACAGGTTTGGGTCTCCTAGTTCAACTGAAGGGGAAACTTATATGCAATTCATCCAAAGACATCCCATACAATTGTGTACCTCCAACTTTGTGATAACAGTTTGGAGAAGAACCATACATGGCTAGAAAAGTTAGGCGTCCCAAAACTTGTGTATATATTAGTATACTGTACATTTACAATATCCCTTTATTAGAACTAAGCAACATAAACCTGTTGCAGAATGATGATGCTCCTGTGCACAAAGCAACTTACAAAGACACGGTCTACCAAGTGTAGTGTGAACGAATTTGACTGTCCTGCACACAGAGCCCCCTGAAAACCTTTTTTTTTGATAAACTGGAATATTAACACACATCTGTAAACGTCACTAATGGTCTTGTGGCTGAATGACCACAAATACCCACAGCCAAGCTCCAAAACCTAGCAGAACTCTTCATAGAAGAGTGGAAGATGATTACTATAACGGTGGAAGTGGAATAAGAAGCACATTTGATGGTCAGGTTTCCTCGTGCTTTTGAATGACTAGTGCATATACTATATGAATCCTGAAAGTATTTGTTGAAAAGAAAAGCTCTCCTTACCTGTATTAAACACTTGCTGACGTCGCTGGCACACAATGCTTTATTGCATGCAGTAGAAACAGAAAGTCCGGCCAAAACCACAAGAAGCACCGCAGGCAGTGCCGTGTGTGTCCAGGTCGACTGCATCCCGCCTCGAGCAAACCTCATCCCCACCTGCAGCCTCACAGGAACCACAAGAAGTCACTTCTCCAACAAGGAGCAGTCTACAAAAATGGAGGCGCGCGCACGCACACACACACACACACGCGCGCGCACACACGCACACACACTTTCCACACTTTCCTCGCGCCATTGTTGTGTTAAAATGGGCGGTAACATCAAAGCGTTGACGCCAGGTATCAAAGAACTAAAAAGGACAAAACCTAAACGGCTTCCTTTCGGACATCAAGTACACTCCAGTGGGTGTGGGAGCCATTATTACACAGGACACTTACAAAAGGGAATGAGCAGCCATTTGGGATTCAGCCCGAGTTTTGTTTGCTCGAGGAAGTTTTCACTTGGCTTGACAAAAAAAAAAAAAAAAGGCAATACATGCATAATATTTATAGTGGAATAAGCCATGTATTTGATCGCATGTGATTCCGAACATATAGATTAATCTAGTGTAACCTAAAAGCCCCAATTCACTACTCGTGCACAAAAAGCACTCCGACTACCAAAACACTATAAACTCTCATTACTTTTCCAAGTTATTCTGTTTGTCCATCACAAGTGTTTCCTGACGCTTATTAAAAAAAAAATAATAATTTTGCTCCCTGGTATAACTTCATGCAACGCCGACAGTAAACACGAACAGCATGCCATCATTTGTAACCCATAAAAGAAGCAAAAAGAGAAAGTTTGTTGCTACAGTTCAAACAATACGCCATAAACAACATGTATGCATGTGTCTTAATCTTACCGTGTCACTTTAAAACTTTTTTTATATATTATTTTCGTCGTTCAGTTGCAAACCGTGTATGTTGGGTATCCTCTCGTTTGCTTTTCCCCCCTGTATAATTAAGGCATGTTTCCTGTCTTGCGATGGCGTGCTTTTTCCTCTCACACAAAGCCAGATGCAGCAGCAGCAGCCGACAGGCGCCTTAAAGAGACAGACACCTCTTAACATCTCAAACACAGGTGAGCTCAGGGGCCCAGCCCTCCTACTCATACCACCACCATGCAATAAAGTCGTTCACCAGTGGTATCAAACTCAACAATACTGTCAGTATTTAATAAACAACAAAACAAACAGGATGCAGAATAAAGTGCACAAATAAAACAGTAAGGTACAGTAAGTACATTCTGCTCGTATGCTTGGCATCATTTCTTGGCTGTCAGTTCATTACAGTTTTTCTCAGTTGCTTTGGAGCATTTCTCGAATCATCCTTAAGATTTGCAAATCAGTAAGTGCATTCTCAAAACAATGTGTACAAACAAAACAATACATTGGATTTCTTGCAAAAGCCTGTTGCTCAAAATCCTTAGTTCTTCTCTCAAAAGTACGTATTTGTGTCAATGAACATATCATTGCCATCAAAATAACAAGTCCTTTTATCATTGTTTACGAACAAGATAGTCAAAATGTTTAGTCATTTTTTTCAATATGACAATGCTTTATTTTAGTATTACCTGATGTAAACTATGTTTTTGATTAAAAGTATTGAAAATGCATAAGGCTGAATTGGCAACTATGAATTTCAACAGCACAAATTAACACATTACTGTATGTGGGATATTGATTGTAAAAGAATGGACAGGATACACACTTTTTACTGTATTTTTCTTTACTAGTGGACTGACTAAAAATAATATAATGTGATTGTGAGAAAATAAAAAGACACAAATTAACATTCCAAAAGGTAAACATAGGAAACACTTCTTAGGCAGAACTGTGCATGCCGCACTATACAGTGCAATCTGTCCCAGTCTGTCGGGCCTCAGGAGTCCTTTATTTTCTTCAGGATTGTGAACACCATTAAAAATGCTGGCACCGAGCACCCATTCCCACACACATTTGCATAAACAGGCATTATACAATATCTAGTCCAAATACAAAAATGTTTATAGGACATAGGATGAAACTTGAGACGCTAGAAGTGTGTGGAAAACATGCAGAAATCTACACACACCCATGGTCCTAAAGCTGGGAGGTGGAAATGCTACCCCAGATTTTTATTAATAATAGACTATGTATTTATTTTTATATTTTACATTGAGATTATACAAAACAGACTGGTTTTAGTCAGTTTAAGAGCTCCATAATTTTCAGATTCAATCCTATAAACAAGGTTTTGTCTTCCTGTTTTTCCTAATGGTGATGTGGGTTTCCCATAGGTTCTTTTGTTTCCTGCTGCATCTAAACACATGCTGAAATGTGGAAAGCTAATGTGGTGTGAATGTGCATATTGTCCTGTGAAGGACTGCCGTAGCTGCATGATTGTCCTGTTGGATAACTGCACATATGTGCAAATGTTGCTAATAAAGCACATAGCTAGTGTAAGTAAATATTTAGAATATTTTTGTTGTCTTTCAGGTTATTTGAAACAGTAGAAAGGGGAACATTGTGTTCGTGATGTGGCCTTCTGACATGGCTTAGAAAATTTACTTCAGCCCCCAGACAACTGCAAGAAATTACTTTTTCTTTTGACACACTGTTAGAACGATTTCTGAACGGGACAACTTTCAAATCAGCTTGGTTTTCAAGGAGAAACGTTTTGCATTATTTTTTTCTAATCAATTTATTAAAAAAACCGTGACCATTATTGCTAAATGTTTAGATGCTTGACTGACCTTTTTTTCCCCCCTCATTTGCTAGCAGGTGGGAAGTTAGGGACTTAGATTATCTTAAGTTACTTTGTTGTGTGTGTGTGAGCAAAACAAACAGAATCAAAAACATTGATGTTCATCTTTATTTTGTACTTTCCATAATCTCTTCAGAACTTTTCCCCCCTAGTCATTAATACTTGTGTGGGCAGTCTTAATGGCAACATTTGTTCAACAATAAATGGGAAACAAAAACATTTTAGTTTTTTTTTTGAAAGTAGAGCAGAGCTGAAAGTCCCAATAAGAGAAAGCCATGACTAAGTAGAGAAGCCTTGCTAACTGCCTGGTTTCAGCTTATACGTCAATTGGTTCACTTTGACATTTCTACTTGTAAATTATTCTCAAAAACGTATCCGCTGAACCTTAAAAACATCAATAAGAAAGCAATCGGTCAGTAAATCACACACCTACTCAAAAGCAAGTACATGTCTATAGCACTAATTGTTTATATACCATGGGTTGTCAAAGCCCACCTGAACTATAGGGGCCATTTGTGTACAGTAGTGTACTACACAGTATTTATTACAGGCATCAAAATTCATGCCACAAGACAAAAAAAAAAAAAAAAAAAAGATAACAAAAAATAAATTAATCCACAGACTCCCTATTCCCAGTTTCTACCATCAGTGTTCCTGGAAATCATATGATATTTAATATCCTGAAAACACACTTGAAAATCAGGAGACATTCTGAGAAGTGAAAAGACAACAGAGAATAATAAAAATAGGCACAGTCGGGGCGCATGGTTTTCATCTAGTCAGCGATCCTCCAAAACCACAATGGCAGAATAAAATGGCCAAAAACAAAAACTCAGTGCACTTGAACATGGCAGATGCACACTCGTACTGGCTGGAAACAAGTTACCAAATTAGTGAGGAAGACCCAGCTAAGAATACATGTGCATAAAGTCAATCAGTGCCAAGAAAAACAAAACCCAGGAGAGGGATTAATTAAAAAATAAAACAAAACAAAAAAAACAAAAACAAAACATGGCTTTCTGGAAAACCAAACAAAACCATAATTATGCCTTTTGTCCACAGATTTAAGAAAAAATGATAAGTCAGACTGACTAATCTCAAAAAGCAAAACAGGAAAAGAAAATAATTACACCATTACAGTGGCTGGAGTAGCTTTTCATTGTTGTCACTTTTTCATTTTTTATTTGTTATATTTAGAAAAAAATTTGACCATATTGGTATACGAGTGTTGACCGCTATAGGTGTTTGTATGATGGTCAAACTGTGCTCAGTAGCATGCACCATACAGCCAAGAGCAACAGAACTACACTCCCTTTTCACTCATCTGATCCAGCAGAGCGCTTCTGCGTCCTCTTACGGGGTGATCTTCTGGGGGAAGCCTTATCTGGAAAAAGGGGAAAATACAACAATGCCATTCATTCGAAATCAACATACTTTAGATTATTATTAATAATTATAATAATATTATTGTCATCCCTCTGACCACCTGACACTTCAACCATAATACTTTTTAATAAACAATTTCTGTGCCCATTTTCAATAATAACACTGCCCTAGCAACATTACTCTTTACCAAGTGTCCAAGTAGGTCACTTCAAAATCACTTTACTGCTTAAACAATTCAATCTGAATCGCTGTAAATGTTTATATTAACAAAAACAAACACCATTTAACAATGAAATATATTTTAATGTCAAACTACAAATCATGTTTATGATTAAAAAAAACTCATAAGAAGAACAGTAATTTTTTTTTTTTTTTACAATTGAGACCTAATTCGTATTTCAAAATTAATAATTCCTAAAACCTATTTATCTTTGTAAACTTTGGAATAATGCCCATTGTTGAAAGCGCTATACAAATAAAGCTGAATTTAACTTAAAATCTAGTAAAAAAGTAGAAAACAAATGATAAAAATACGAAAAAGAGAGACCTCATCTGCTACTTTCCTATACTACAACATTTCTGACAAGCAAAAGGAAGTCTCACCTCGCCGACTCTGCACTGAGGACGCAAGAGTAAAAGAAGGAAACAAAATGAGTGGTCCAGAGAATAAGCAAGAGCATCATCAGCCAAGACCATGCAAGACAAAAGATAGAAAGCAAAGCTTGTGTTTGTCTCAGAACAGTTAATAAGGACGTGTACTCAAAAAAGTATGAATGAAAAAGGCAGAGGATTTTTTATTTTTTTACATAAATGAGAAGGAAAAGTTTTAGATCACCATTTCTACCAAACAAAGTTTAAAAACTCTGAACAAATCTGAACTTCTATTAAAACTAAAAAATAATATATACGCATACACACACAAATTAAATAAATAAATAAAAAAAATAATAAAATAACTTACTAATCTGATTGAGTGTTTCCTGAGGGATCCAGCTCATATCAACATCATTATGGTTGGAGGTCCCCATCTCCACCTTGGCCACAGGTCTCCTCCTCTGCAAAGACGTACAAGCATCCAAGTGCTGTCAAGTTTGATTTCTCCTCTGAACGCTCATTAAAAATACTCCCATATTTGTTTTAATTATAATAGAATTCTACCTCTATAATAAGACCTCGTTCACACCTGGTATAAACATGCATAGTGAGTAATCTGATCACAACTGGACAGTGCTAAACACAGATTTGAACGAGGGCCAATGTATCTTAAATATGCTCTGTGATTCAATCATAGAGACTCTTGTGTCACATTATACTCAAACCACCATTGAATGTAGTTTAATATATATAGGTGACCTCAATATATTGATGCATCTTGGACGGAAACAAAGAAAACCCAAAAACAAAAAAATAAATAAAAAACCCACAGAAACACCCAATCACATCACTGCAATAAGATTTTTGCAACACTGATCAGATTTATTTTAAGTTCCTGAAAACAAATGAAAGATAGCTTTTACAAATACGTGAAAGGATTTGTCATTCATTTCTGCCCTAAAATAAATGTGGAAGACTGATGTAAAGAATGAAACCTTCTCAAGGGAAAACATATGAAATTCTATCCAAAGTAGTCACTGGAAACCTGAACGATTATGCATTTCAGTAGTTTACTTGTGATTGGATTACCAGGGGCTACTAATACCTGTGAACAGGGCCTGATGCAAACTCTAAAAGAAGACTCCCTTCTCCTATTGTAGCCCTTTATACTTTTCCCTCATTATCGGTCTTCTGTAACTGCTTTGTCTTAAACTTAAATAACAATGGAATTTAAACCTTACTGCCTTAATCTCAAAAGCAATCAGACATTGTTTGCTTTCCATATTTTCAACAACTGCACAAAATTACAAATCATTCAAATAATAATAAGCACAAATAGAATGTAATGAAATTCCTGTAGTGCAGCTTAAAACCACTACTTGTACACCAAACAACTTTACTGCAACATCTTACTGTCGTGGTAAATGTTTGTGTGCTTGGGATATTTAGAGACCCCCAACCCCCTTGTACTCATGCTTACTGTTTCTCCATCCCTATATGAACTTGAAATATATTGGCTCCTCTCAGCACTGTGTACATCATGCATGTGTCTTGATCATTGGCTCTAAGAAAAACAATTTAATCTCTCTGTGTACTTGCTTTTAACTTAACCTAGTTTGTTCATGACCAGAACATCATCTCATAAACAGGGAAACCCTACACTTCATACTCCATCCATTCCATTACTGGATTTTTTTACCTTCCTAGATTCCAGTAGCTGATGCAGGCCAACAACCACCAGAAGTCCAAGGCCAGAGAGGAACACGTACATGAAGATCCTGTAAGAAAAGGACAACCTAGACATTATTTAACATGTTTTTTGGAGGTCTGTCAGAGGAAAGATTTACTCTTAATTTAACAACAAATTAACACGTTTTATGTCTTATTTATATTTATTTATTTATTTTTAATTCACTCACGTTTCTCCATCCAAACCATCCTCCCTCTCAGTGATGGTGACTGTCTGGTTAAACACTGCATCCTGGAAAATGTTGCCCTGTTGATAAAAGATAAAAAAATAAAAAAATAAATATATATAATATATAAAAATATATATATATATATATATATATATATATATATATATATATATATATATATATATATATATATATATATATATATATATATATATATGAACTGGTGTTAGTGTCTATTACTTGACCTTTTTTTTGTATAAACATTTTATTTTAGAGGGTTTTATACCATGACCAGCCCAGACAGTTTTATAAATCTCCAACATCTATGTTGTAGTGTCACACTCACACTGCTGTCCTTGTAGTTGAGGTTGATGACCAAGCCAAAAGGACGACCACCCATGGGCTCAGCGGGGATGAAAGAGTACTCAAACGTGGCCTGGCGCTGAGGAGGTACCTCTATACCCAACTGCAGAGCAGTGAAGTTTTGGATGTAAAACTGAAAGTCTTGAGGGTAGCGGAAGGAAGCGTCCAGAGACTCGACTACAAAATTCTCACTGCCTTTATTAGTGAAGCCCATCAGGAATTTCACAATGTTGTTGGCTGGAAAGTCTAGAATTAAATCAAGAGGAAATATATAAGCAAATTAAATGTAAACTGTTCCATTTCTCAACAAACAACTTGGATTATACTGTATATACTGTAATTACTGTAATTATCAATATCAACTAAAATTTAAAAGAGAAACTACAAAGTTAAGGCTTAAAAGTGTAATTTGGGTACCTTCTCCTTTGACAAACAGAATTGTTGTATCAGCATTAGGGGAAGGCTTTATCTCTCCTGCTAGAGCTTCTTCTTCTTCCTCTTCATCTTTTTCTTCAGTCTGACCCAGATCACAACACAATTAATAGATTTATATATTTCTATGTTTATTAACTACCCCTGCAATTACGATATAATCCTAACTTCATACCAATTCTGTGTTTTCATCATCTTCCACTTCTGCTTCATCATCCTCATCTTCAGCAATCACATCATCAGTAGTATCTTCATCGGCTGCCTCTTCTTCTTCTGTAACATCCTGTGCAGCTACAAACGTACCTGAAAGAGATATTTAGAGATTTAGGTTGTATAAAAAATATGAAACCTCTTCACTTTCTCAGCTCTCATAATGCAAGTGGAGTAGGAGACTCTTTTGTCTATTGCAATATCACTAATGTCTGAATTATCTTGTCCCTTTCTTCTTTCCAGACCGGCCTGATGCATTTTGATGCCCTACCTCTGGATGGAGTTCTTCCGCTGCTGAAGATAGTTTCCCATGAGCAGTCTAAAGAGCCATCAAATTACTAAACAGGTTTACTCTTAAGAGCCATAAAGATGGCTTTTAACTCTAATATACAGAATCTGCTACAATGGCATAGGACTACAGATGCCATGAACAGTTTTTGCATTCAAGAGTCAACCAGTGAACGTCTGATAACTTCAAAAATGGTTGAACTGTAATGAATTGACATTCAATGTCACCCAGATGAGGATAGGTTCCCTTCTAAGTCTGGTTCCTCTCAAGGTTTCTTCCTTATACTATTTCAGGGAGTACCAATTTTATTTTATTGTAATTGATTTGCTTCTTTGAAGCTGCTTTTGGACAATGTCGTTGTTAAAAATGTTGTTAAACGTGCTATACAGATAAAACGGAACCGTCAGATTTGTTTGAATAAAATAAGGATCAGAGTTCATCACTAAAATAGTCTTTTCAATCCAAGAAATTGCAATGGTCAACTTCCACATTCTCCATTCCCCAGCCCAAAAGAAGACTATTGTTTTGTATCTGAATGTTTTTTTGAAGTAATGTTGGCATACATCGTGTTGCCAAATCATGAGCTGACTTCCACAAAGCATCAAATCGCGGTGCAATATTCAGCAGGAACTGTGTGAGGCCTCACAACCTTTTGTTATGACAATGCAGTCTCCTGTTATTTATGCTCAAAAAATGTGCTGATTTAAAGCTGAGGCACATTTACAGAGGACTAAGATATCAAATCTAACTATTCAACACTGCGCCTAAAGCTCTTTCCTTCAGCGCAAACATATTTGAGTAACAGATACTGCAGACTGTGTAATTCTCGTTATTAGTTTACACATGAAACACTACACAATTCAGGCCACCACGACCAATACTGGTGACCCTGACCATTTAGGTCCAATCTGTTATTGTGCGTGCCAAGTTAGCAACTTGATTTCCCATTAGCCACAACATCACCCTGCTACATATTCCGTATTCATACTAATAACATGTCGAAACAATAATGCCTCCAAGTCTACTTCCTCATTAATCCATATTTGTACCAGTCTACATGACCATGCCTTTACAAACATGGCTAGTAATGCTGCATTGTAAGCTAGCACTAGCCTAGCAGCACTAGCCGTTAAGGACACGTCAGTTAAGACGTGAATGGAGCAAGCTAACTATTTAGCTTCACTGAGAGAATAAATACTTTCAGCGTGTATTTAGTGTCTAAAACCTTCCCACGTATCAGTTCCTAATATTACGCGTGTAAATAAAACGTAAATCTTACTACATTTTACATTTAAAGGAAGCTCATCGTGCACGAGTCGACCTACTTCAGGTTTCTAGCTAGCCAAGAAACCCAGGCTAGTTAGCTAACAAACCCGGTGGTGAACAATAGCTTTACAACTTACCTTTCATTAAAATGGTTACCGGGAATGCTAGCAACAGCAAGAGCAAGAACTTCGGAAGGAATTTGAGCATTTTGGCGGAGTCCAACAGCAACAAGCGAAAACACGCGCAGCTCCTGCTCTTTACCTGCTGCCGAACGAGAACCCGCGTCTTCTGCGCATGCGCGTTGTGACAATCACACATGACGTCGAAAAAAAGAAAGACCCAAGGGAGAGCCAGATGAACACACACACATATAGCACAATAAGCATATTTCTGTTCAATATAACAAACTACTTACTAATAATTATTACTAATTACTCATCTACTTATTCATTCTCTATGCACGTCCTGTTCAAGAGCCTAAACTTTGACAAATGAGACAGAAAATATGATTAAATATAAAGACACACATTCCGTATAAAAATTACATTCCGTACTTTATTAATCCCAAAGGGTAATTGTAATTTTTGCATATGCCATCTTGTAAGAAAGCTGGGGTCAGAGTGCCAACAGTGGCAGAGGATTGTGGAAAATTTAGGAGATCCGCAGTGACCAGCCCTCATGGCACCAACACTATCCCCACATATCTTTATATTAGGGCTGTCAAAACGCAAAATAATTTTACAGGACTAATTTTATTAACACGCGATTAATGCAGCACATATTTCTGTTTGACCAATTTTTATAAATAAATATAAATAAATATAAAAGAGGCCGAATTAAAACCTTTAATGCAACACATTTATTCACAAGGTCTTTTCTTTACTCAGACAAAAAATACAAAATAAATCTTTACTGGAAAATGTTTTAATCAATACACATTTGTTTTACTGATGTGCCAAGTCTCAAATCTCAAATCAACCACCATGGTGCACATATCTGGCAGTAAAAACCGTCCGTGTGGAAACATAGCAAAAGTTCCGTTTGGTGTCCTGATGATTTACATAATTTAAAACACCAAAATTACTTTAAATCGAGCTGCCCTGTCATTTGAAATGTAAACAGCCTTGTTTGCAACTGGCTCAGTGCAAAGAAAGAAAAGTAATGGGAACCTGTGTTTTTTTTAGGTTATTTTTTTTCCATGTGTTTAATAGACATGAACAAGTTCTTGAAAAACTTAATTTTTGAAATTGCTCTATGTTCAGGTAATAATAAACATACATTCGCATAAAGCATCCATGTTTGTCCATGCTTATTAGAGTATTAAAAACTTGGAAAGTATAATTTTAAGGTACATTTACAACAGATTAAAATGTGCGATTAAGTTGCAAATAATCACAAGTTAACTCATGACAATCATGCAGAATAGTTAGACTGGTTCCAACTAATCACCCTTTAATTAAAATAAATTCAGTTATATTTTTATAGCATTTTATCAATGGACATTATCCCAAAGCAGCATTATCCCAAATTGCACATGTTGCATGTAATATAGCACACAGGTATTGTTATTGCACAACTAAAAAGTAATAACAGTGTGTAATTTGGTGACTGGTTTTACTGGGAGCAGCTTTGATTGTAGAGTTTAATAGCAGCACGGAGAAAAGACCTTCTCTAACGCTCCTTCAGACACTTAGGGTGTAACAGTCTGTCACTAAAGGAGCTGCTCAACGATGTATCGGTTATATACAGGGGGTGAGAGGCGTTCTCCAGCAATGATGATAGTTTTGCTACCATCCTCCTTTCTCCCACTTTCTGTACAGTGTCCAGGGGAATCCCCAGGACTGACCTGGCCTTCCTGATCAGCTTGTCTAGTCTCTTCCTGTCTGCAGTAGAGATGCTGCTGCCCCAACAGACCACTCCATAGAATATGGCTGAGGCCACCACAGAGACAAAAAAGGCCTTTAGTAGCTCTCCCTGCACTCCAAAAGACCGTAGTCTCCTCAGCAGAAAGAGTCTGCTCTGCCCTTTCTTGTAAATTGCCTCAGTGTTGTCTGTCCAGTCCAGTTTGTTGTTTAGGTGAACACCCAGGTATTTGTAAGAGTCCACTCTCACAATGTCCATATGACATTGTTTATAGATATGTGTTGTCAGTTGAAAACAGTGAAATGTGCAGGACATTGGTACACTCCAGGACCAGGGTTGGGAATCTGTGCACTACCAAAAGGCATGAAATATTTTAGGAACTTGTATCTGGTCCAATTGTTTCCAATAGGTGGCGTTAAATCACCAATCTATTATTTGGTAGCGGACATATAAAAAAAATGAGGAGCTAAACAAGAAGGCGAAGGAGGAGGAGGAGGAGGAGAAGAAGGAAGACAAACCAAGTACATTTTTCCAAGTACATTTGGTAACTGTAGAGAAACACCACCTTCTAATCAGAGTTTATTTAGTTTGAACCCAATCATGAAATTTTCTAATAAATTATTTTGGTAAACAAAAATGTATATTAATCAGACAGAAAAAAGCAAGATGTTTGATGGCTGAAATGTGCAACCACACTGCATCCAATATGCTTCCAATTTAATCACAGTTTTCTTTGTCTCATGAGCTGCATAACAGTCTGCTAAAAAGAGAATAAGATTAAAAAGAGATTTTTGGTTCAACACTCTAACTGGTTTTGCAAAGGCCCTACGCTAATTTAAGCTCTACAACTGCTTTTATTGTCTTTTTTTCATACTTCTGTGTCTCGGCTGCATTGGTACTGACAATATTTTTTTCTAACTATACCCTTACCAAGACCTGTATTTATTACAGTGTTTATATCAAGAAGAAATGAAGGAAACATCGTTTCATAGGTTTATTTGCAGAACCTCGCTTTTAGTCAATTCAATATGAATCTAGTCCATCATATTATTTTTAGTTACTAATATAACTGTGTGTGTTTGAGAGAGAGAGAGAGAGAGAGAGAGAGAGAGAGAGAGAGAGAGAGAGAGAGAGAGAGAGAGAGAGAGAAAGACTGTTATATAACCCGTTAGACCATATTCAGGAATATTTTTTTTAGCAAATTAGCTAAGACCCAAAGGCTGACTGCTTGCTACACATATCTGCTATTCATGTGAGCTTTATAATTTCAAACAAGTAACTGATCATGAAATACTGAATTATGAAATATCATAAACATACACATATTTATTGACAATACAGCATAGAAAACATATCATGCAGACTGCAGTAGCGTTGCCTTGCTCGAATATGCAAGGTCTTACCAGAAAAAGACGTTTTTTTAGTTGGAAGCATTTGTTTCTCTAAAACCTGTGTGTATCATTCAACACTGATCGAGCCTTTTCCACTGTGCAAGCTGCCCATTCGACAGGCACTAAAGCACTCCCATTCCATCATAGATAACTATTAAAATAGTTTTCCTCTCTAATCTTTTAGTCCGAGTCGTTTGTTCTTTCATCATGTCAATCCCAAAGACACTATGCAGTGCATTACAATTGAAACACAATTGAATAGTTCATCTCATGAGTCCTCTGACCTCAGGTTAAGTCAAGAAGCCTTTGTCATTTTAACCATATATAGCTGATGCAGAACACACTGAAATGAGACATTGTTCCTCCAGAACCCTGGTGCTAAATAAAACAACATAAAATAACATAAAGCTACTTAACAGAAGAACACAGAGCTAAGGACTGAGTAAGTTGTCCTCGCCACATAAAGTGCATCGTGTGCAACCTGTGCAAACAGTGCAAGACAAGACAGTGCAAAAGACAACACAAGACAGTGTAGGACAAATACACACAACACGAAAGAGCACCGCCAGTAAACCTACTGTGTTTTATACAGTACAGTGTGAAAAAGAGAACTGGATACAGCAGTGTACTTGCAAATAAACACAAAATGTAAATACAAAAGGTTGTGCAAAACAGCAATAGTAGCAGTCAAATGGATGTGCAAAAAACAGCATGTAAAATTATGTATTCCAAAATAAAGAAATATGGGTGGTACTGCAGACATGAATGTGTGAAATGAGTATGAGTGTGTGTTTGAGTTTAGATTTGAGGCAGCTCAGTAACACAGTTGAGTGATTGTGTGTGTGTGTGTGTGTGTGTGTGTGTGTGTGAGTTTCAGTGCAGTAGAGAGCTGAGTCGTTCGTTCCTTTATCATGTGATTCTGATATACGCTATGCAATTATTATGCTATGTATTTACATATATATATATATATATATATATATATATATATATATATATATATATATATATATATATATATATATATATATATACATACACACACACACACACACACAAACACACACACACACACACACACACGTATATTTTACGTTGAAAATTTTACAATAATTATTTTCGGATCAAACAAATGAAATTAACTAATGACTCGAAAGGAGATTCACTCATTTTGATTACCGAGATTCAAAGAACCAAGTCAATTAAATTATTCGATTTTCCCATCACTAGTAAGAAGCTGGAGCCAAGTTTTATATACACAAATGTAGATTTGTTAACATTTCTCCATATTTTGAGGCATTTAAAAATGATTTGGGAATCTTATTTCAATCCACAAAACGGCAACATAATCGAATTGGACCCCACCCCACTTGCTCTCAAATTTTATTTAAATTTGTCTTATGATTTCTTGTACATATATTTATTATTATTTTTTATTATAATTGTTTTTATTATTTTTTATCATTATTTTTATTATTAAAGTTATTATTTTAACTTTTTCAACTATTTTTCTTGCAGTTATTATGTGCTGCTCGGAAAAAAAAAAAAAAAAATTTAATAAACACACAATTAATTAATTAATTACTTAATGAATTAGTACGAAGCTGAATTCTGCCCCGCTAATGCTTTATTACACAGGCCTATTACTTTTTCTTGTTTCACAATAAAAGACACGACGGCAAGTAATGAAATGAAATGAAATACAATAATTACATAACTAAGTTTACTACTACTAGCTAGCGCCCATAAACTAGCTAATAACTGCAAGAAAGGAAGTAAAAGGTGCTTGGAAAATGCACAGGTGTGTGTTGTTATTTTAATATAGGCAGAGATGTTACAACTGCTATCTGTACAGAGCTAATAACCGAGTTTCTGCACACTTCAACTATTCATGTGATCTTTATCATGTATTATTTTATCAGTATATCATTGATTGATCAGTTAGATGTTTCAGGACATGTATAAATACAGAGCAGTGTTAGTGGAGCCCCTGAGTTTGCTCATTTATACACTTAATAGGTGCGTAACCTGGAGACAAAACAGTAAACATATATGTCGTTATCAAAATCAAAAGTTGCCATGGATACCGAACGCATTTCACTGTTGATACAGTGCAGGTAGGATGCGCCATCTTGGGATGGAAAGTGCTAAAATTAAAACGGTAATTTAATCAATATAAGACCCTAAACACCGTATTAACATCCCCATTTAGTTTTATGGTCTGGTTATTACCCTGTCACTAAGATTAAATTAGTTTAATCGAAACCTTAAAAACAAGAAGGTTTGTATACCAAGCTAAAAGTAATGTTTCTGTCGATGGAAAGTTCAGAAAGATCCAGAATAAACTCTACACTATTATTATAAATACCTGGTAAAGTGGGAGATTTAAGATCAAATCTCTGTATTTTCACACTCACTGATATAAATTCTCTACCGAGTTCAGTCTTGTTAAATAGAAATCAAATGAACTATAACTAGGATTGTGAGAATAAATGGTAAATAAAATGACATCTGTATTAGGAGATCATATCAAGGTAAAAAAAAAAAAAAAAAAAAAAGAGAGAAGAATCTAATAGAAAGATTATTAAGCGTTTGTGAATAGGATGTACATTCATACACACTTTGTGTTTGTGTGTTTTATTACTGGATCATTTTTTTTTTTTTTACAAATTATTTCTTCTTCTTCCTTTCTTTATGCAGCTTTAATTAACATATAGTGGAAGACAAAAATGAAGGAATACTTCAAACATGTATGCATCGATAGAATTCAGCATCAGGGGTCTAATCAGACAGATCTTCCCAAGTCATCATCTAGGGCCAAAAGGAAATCTGCTCACTTGCCAGATGAAAATGAGCCTCAGCAAAAGAGATCAAGAACACAGATGACACAAGACAATCATGACCTCGCCGATTCATCTAAACTTGGTAATAAAAAATGTAAAGATTATTAAGGGTTTGTGAATGTGATATTCTCTGTGTCCACTTTATTAGGAACACCTTTACATTCATATACACAGTGTGTGTGTTGCTGCATTATTACTACATTATTTGAACCAATAATTAATTCTTATCACTCTCTTTATTTAGTTGGAAACAACAACCAGCACATTGGATGCTGGATCGTAAAGAAGGCATACATCAAACATTTATCATACTTGGGTGCACTGAAATTGCTGGAGACCCAGAAGTCCTTATTCCAGTTGCAGTCGGTGGACCTCAGAGCTCAGCATCAGGGGTCTAATCAGACAGATCTTCCCAAGTCACCATCTAGGGCCAAAAGGAAATCTGCTAACTTGCAAGATGAAAATGAGCCTCAGCAAAAGAGATCAAGAACACAGATGACACAAGAGAATCCTGACCTATCAAATTCATCTAAACTTCCGACTAAACATGTTGGCACTGGTAAAACAGAAGAAAGTTGAAATGTATATATATACAAAATCTACCACTATCTGCCCTTCCACATTCCTCTACTTAAAGCCATACCTACCCATCACCTCCTCAGCACCTCTGTTCCCTTCAACAACATGCCTATTAAAATCTGCCCCAATCAGCAATCGTTCTTTCCTAGGTACCCCTTGTACACTTCATCTAACTCACTTCAGAATTTTTCCTTCTCTCCCATCTCACAACCCACTTGTGGAGCATAAGCACTGATGACATTTATCATCACCCCTTAAACTTCCAACTTCACGTTCATCACCCTATCAGAAACTCTCTTCACCTCCACTACACTCTTACTAAACTCTTCCCTTCAGAATCACCCCTACACCATTTCTCTTTACATCCACACCATGATAGAACAGTTTAAATCCACCTCCAATGTTCCTGGCCCTTCTCCCTTTCCACCTGGTCTCCTGAACATACAGCATATCTACCTTTCTCCTCTCCATCATATCAGCTATCTTTCTCTCTTTACCAGTTATAGTACCAACATTTAAAGTACCAACCCGAACCTCCACTCTCCTACACTTCTCCTTTCCCTGCCATCTCTGTAGACGTCTTCCTCCTCTCCTTCTCCTCCTTCGGCCAACAGTAGCCCAATTTCCACCGGTACCCTGTTGGCTAACGAAACTTGTGGCAGTCATTGGTAACCCGGGCCTCGACCGATCCGGTATGAATTTCTATTTCGTCTATCCACATATTTTATTTCGTGCATGCATATTTCGTGCAACCCTCCCCATTTACCCAGGCTTGGGACCGGCACTAAGAGTGCACTGGCTTGTGCAACTCTAATGGCTGGGTTAATCCCGACATACGCTATGCAGTTAAATATACATTATATTATACATTATATATTATACATTATATACATATTAAATAACAGGTTCCACGTAACTTAGTTAGGCTGCATTTAAGTAACAATATTTATTTCAGTAAACTTAAGTTAATTACATAAAGTAATGCAATGTTATTTAGTTAATTCAACGTAACATGCTTAATTTAGTTTTAATATATTGAGTTAATTAAATCCAATTATTCTAAAATATATATTGTTGCCTTCAACCAAAACAAATAATCCAGCTTTATGAATTAGTTTATTCAATGAATCATGAATCAGGTATTTAAATTTTTTTCACAAAAATAATGTGTAATAATTTTCAACATCCTAAAAATATCAAGTATAAAAAGAGAATTACCAACAGATCAAGGGTGAGAGGAGGGGTTGGTTGCAGAGAAACATACAATAAGTTTAAAAAAAATGTAAATGATTTACCATATACTCCTTTTGTAAAAAGTCAAGTTTGTTAATCCTAGCAACCAGTACAAGACAACAAAAAATAGTCCTAAATCAGGAGAATTTTCCAATCTCTGCTATGGAAAAGATGCACAATAATCTTTGATGTCAGAGTTGTTCCAATTGTTGCAGGTGCAAAAAAGCAACTCTGGTGCTGAGTATGATGACGCTATAACGTAGCACTCATTAAGTCAAGTCAAGTTTATTTCTATAGCGCTTTTCACAACAGACATTGTCTCAAAGCAGCTTTACAGAAATCAACAGTCAAGGTGAATGGTGTGCATTTATCCCTGATAAGCAGCCGTGGCGCCTGTGGCAAGGAAAAACTCCCTTAGATGTTATGAGGAAGAAACCTTGAGAGGAACCAGACTCAAAAGGGGAACCCATCCTCATTTGGGTGACATCAAGAGTTTGATCATAAATCTTTCAACAATACAGAACACTGGGACTAACATGAGTACTGGAGTATAAGATTATAAGTAATGTTCTTTCTACAGTCTTATACAGTCTATATGGTTAGTAGCTCCTAGTTTTATGAGCTCAACATTTGTGATCATCACAGATCCGGCATCAGCTTCTCCATGCCAGAGCCTTTAAACACTCCAGGAGGTCCAATGTAAAAAACACACATGTAGCGGGATCCAATTGGCACTGGTACGTCTCTAGATGGTTCGAGATGTTTGCGAGTTCGGCATCTACTTCTTCAAAGGTCCATAATCTTCATGAGGTGGGACGTGACTGGAGCTGGCCAAACCTCAGGATGCCTCGGGATGGGGAGAGAAAGAGAAGCAGTGGAGAGGAATTAGCGTAGCTGCTGTTCATAATATTAACAGCACAAGTTTATAATGTGCATGTGATCAGATGTTCTGGAGCACAAGGTTATGATGTGAGACGTATGTGAGACGTATGTTATGTGTAGGCTTTGCTAAAAAGATACGTTTTTAATCTACACTTAAACTGGGAGAGTGTGTCTGAGCCCCGAACACTGTCAGAAAGACTGTTCCAAAGTTTAGGAGCTAAATGTGAAAATGATCTACTTTAGCCTTTAGTGGACTTTGTTATTCTAGGAACTACTAGAAGCCCAGAGTTTTGAGATCTCAAGGAGCGTGACGGATTGTAGCGTGTTAGAAGACTGGATAGATACATGGGAGCCAAACCATTTACTGCTTTATAAGTAAGAATAGTAGTTTGTAGTCTATTTAAAAGACGTTTAAAACGTAACAGGAAGCCAGTGTAGGGGCGAAAAGATTGAGGTTATATGATCATATTTTCTTGACCTTGTAAGAACTCTGGCTGCTGCATTCTGAACTAACTGAAGCTTGTTTATTAATGATGCAGGAAATCCACCTAGTAATGCATTACAGTAGTCTATTCTGGAGGTCATGAACGCATGGACGAGCTTCTCTGCATCAGATATAGATAACATGTTTCTTAACTTTTTTTTAAAAGATAAGTTGCTGTCATTAAAACAGTATGAATCATGTTAACATTTTAATGTGTGTATATATATATATATATATATATATATATATATATATATATATATATATATATATATATATATATATATATATATATTATTTTTTTCCAACATTTTTATGTAACTTATTAGTATAAACTCTGTTTTCAAATGTTACTCCAAACTTTCGAGCCACTCACGGTTTCTTGCGAACTATCAGATTATTTGCGAGTTACTCTTAGTCCAGTTCCAAATGAAAAGTCAGGAACTATCGAGGTCACAGATTTGGTAACACCCTGAAATTGAGTTACAGTACAGAGGTTTTCCAAGACGGTCCATCACAGAAGCCGAGTCCTCGCACTGTGCGTCAGATGCAGCAAAATGTCACAGTACATGTTGGAATCCATGTTTCTCTCAATAAACCGCAGCTCATGATGTAGGCAAGACACAATTTTCTTTGTACTTCTCACTAGGCGTCGCCACACATGCTGGACTCCATCTGAGCCAAACAAGTTTATCTTAGTCTTACCAGACAACAGGACATTGTTCCAGTAATTCTTGGACAGGTTGTCTCCAGCAAACTTGTTTGTGGGTTTTCTTGTGAGCAGCTTCAGAAGAGGCTCCTTCTGGGACGATAGCCTGCAAACCGACTTGTTGCAGTGTGCAGCGTATGGTCTAAACACTGACAAGCAGAGTTTCCGCTTTTGCAACCTCTAAAGCAATGCTGCAGCAATTCTGCACCTGACGCACAGTACGAGGACGAGGACTTCTTTGATGGAACCTTGCGAGGCCTATCCCGCCTTGGAAAACCATTGTACTGTAACTTAGTTTACTCACTCAACTTTTTGCCAGTTATTTAGACAATAATGGCTGTATGTTAAGTTATTTTTAGAAGAAAGTAAATCTGCTATACAAGCTGCACATTGACTACTCTAAAATATATCCAAATTTAATTTCTATAGTAATGTCAGTTGAAAAGATAAACGAAAACGGTTGCTGAAATGCGAGAGGTGTACTCACTTTTGTGATATACATGTGTGTGATTATATATATATATATATATATATATATATATATATATATATATATATATATATATATATATATATATAAATATATACACATACACACAGGCGATCAAAATTAGAGAACAATTTATAAACAATTGAACAATTCTGAAATAATGTCATCTTCACTGCACAACAGTTGAAGGAGTTTTTGTCCTGTCTATACCATGCTACCAGAACACCTTTTCCACAAAATTCCACTAAAGCATTTAAAAAAAAAAAAACATTATTTTGCAGAAAACACACTGATCAAAATTAGAGAACACTTTCAGATACCTCCCAGTTATTGGTGTTAAACTGGCACCTGGTGCTAATTTCCTTGATTATCTGTCAACCCCTATTTAATTGGCAGCCTACCTTCCAGTTTTACTGACTCTGCAAGATGGTGGGCCGTTCTAAAGTGACTGAAAGCCTCCGGCAGCAGGTTGTCCAGATGAAGGCCAAGGGACGACCCTATCAGCCATAGCAAGACAAGTTGGTCGTTCCAAATCTGTGATTTCAAGAATAATGACTCTTTACAACATCACAAACTCATTCAAGTCCGCCAAGAAGGCTACAGAAGACAAATACAAAAGAGGACAGGATACTGCGGAGGATCTCAATGGGCAATCGTTTCCACACTGCAGCTGGAATTGCTCACCAGTTCAGCGCTGAACTGTAAGGATCTGTCTCGTCATACAGTGTCTCGACGTTTAAGAGCATTTGGACTGAAAGCCCACTCTGCAGTGACCAAACCTCTCATTAGCAGAAAGAATCAAAAGCCTAGACTAAGCATGTTGTGTGGACAGAGGAGAACTGGTCTATAGTTCACTTCAGTGATGAAAGCAAGTTTAATTTATTTGGGTTCGATGGAAAACATTATGTTTGGAGAACAAACTGGAGAAAGACTGAACCCAAAGTGTGAAAAGACGTCAGTGAAAAGTGGAGGAGGAAGTGTCATGGTTTGGGGCATGTTTTCTGCAGCAGGAGTTGGGCCTCTTATACAGCTACATGGCAGAGTGAATGCAAATGTTTATCAGAACCTTCTTCAACAACAAATGGGCCTTCCATGGGTTCATCACCCAATCAGCCCGCAGTGTTAATGCAGGACAACGCTCTATGTCACACAGCAAAACGGGTAAAGCAGTTCCTTGAAACTGAAAACATTGAAATAATGACATGGCCTGCCCAGAGTCCTGATCTCAACCCAATCGAGAACCTCTGGAAAATCCTTAGTGACAAAGTTATGGCCAAGAAACCCACTACAGTCACCGAACTGTGGAGGAGACTGGAAGAAGAGTGGACCAAAATCACACCAGAGCAGTGTGAGAGACTAGAGCTGTCCTGTGGCCGCAGATGTTCTGAAGTCATTCAGAGCAGAGGCCTGTACACTTCCTACTAATTGCTGACTGTTGTAACCTTCAGAAAATTTTGTTGTAATCTTTTTCCATGCTACAGTCATTGTTGTTCTCTAATTTTGATCAGTGTGTTTTCTGCAAAATAATGTTTTTTTTTAAATGCCTTAGGTAATTGGTGGAAAAGGTGTTCTGGTAGCATGGTATAGACAGGACAAAAACTCCTTCAACTGTTGAGCAGTGGAGATGACATTATTTTAGAATTTTTCAATTGTTTATAAATTGTTCTCTAATTTTGATTGCCAGTGTATATATATACAGTGAGGAAAATAAGTATTTGAACACCCTGCTATTTTGCAAATTCTCCTACTTAGAAATCATGGAGGGGTCTGAAATTGTCATCGTAGGTGCATGTCCACTGTGAGAGACATAATCTAAAAAAATGTATGATTTTTTAACTATTTATTTGTATGATACAGCTGCAAATAAGTATTTGAACACCTGAGAAAGTCAATGTTAATATTTGGTACAGTAGCCTTTGTTTGCAATTACAGAGGGCAAATGTTTCCTGTAGTTTTTCACCAGGTTTGCACACACTGCAGGAGGGATTTTGGCCCACTCCTCCAAACAGATGTTCTCTAGATCAGTCAGGTTCCTGGCCTGTCGCTGAAAAACATGGAGTTTGAGCTCCCTCCAAAGATTCTCTATTGGGTTTAGGTCTGGAGACTGGCTAGGCCATGCCAGAACCTTGCTATGCTTCTTACAGAGCCACTCCTTGGTTATCCTGGCTGTGTGCTTCGGGTCATTGTCATGTTGGAAGACCCAGCCTCGACCCATCTTCAATGCTCTAACTGAGGGAAGGAGGTTGTTCCCCAAAATCTCGCAATACATGGCTCCGGTCATCCTCTCCTTAATACAGTGCAGTTGCCCTGTCCCATGTGCAGAAAAACACCCCCAAAGCATGATGCTACCACCCCCATGCTTCACAGTAGGGATGGTGTTCTTGGGATGGTACTCATCATTCTTCTTCCTCCAAACACGGTTAGTGGAATTATGACCCAAAAGTTCTATTTTGGTCTCATCTGACCACATGACTTTCTCCCATGACTCCTCTGGATCATCCAAATGGTCATTTGCAAACTTAAGACGTGCCTGGACATGTGGTGGTTTAAGCAGGGGAACCTTCCGTTCCATGCATGATTTCAAACTATGACGTCTTAGTGTATTACCAACAGTAACCTTGGAAACGGTGGTCCCAGCTCTTTTCAGGTCATTGACCAGCTCCTCTCGTGTAGTTCTGGGCTGATTTCTCACCTTCCTTAGGATCATTGAGACCCCACGAGGTGAGATCTTGCATGTAGCCCCAGTCCGAGGGAGATTGACAGTCATGTTTAACTTCTTCCATTTTCTAATGATTGCTCCAACAGTGTACCTTTTTTCACCAAGCTGCTTGGCAATTTCCCCGTAGCCCTTTCCAGCCTTGTGGAGGTGTACAATTTTGTCTCTAGTGTCTTTGGACAGCTCTTTGGTCTTGGCCATGTTAGTAGTTGGATTCTTACTGATTGTATGGGGTGGACAGGTGTCTTTATGCAGCTAACGACCTCAAACAGGTGCATCTAATTTAGGATAATAAATGTAGTGGAGGTGGACATTTTAAAGGCAGACTAACAGGTCTTTGAGGGTCAGAATTCTAGCTGATAGACAGGTGTTCAAATAATTATTTGCAGCTGTATCATACAAATAAATAGTTTAAAAATCATACATTGTGATTTCTGGATTTTTTTTTTTAGATTATGTCTCTCACAGTGGACATGCACCTACGATGACAATTTCAGACCCCTCCATGATTTCTAAGTGGGAGAACTTGCAAAATAGCAGGGTGTTCAAATACTTATTTTCCTCACTGTATATACACACACGCACACACACACACACACACACACACACACACACACACACAAATTTAAAGGTATACTACACCAAAAGTATAGTCACCCCACAGATGTTCAATGACATTCAGATCTGGGGACTGGAATGGCCATTTCAGAACATTGTACTTGTTCCTCTGCATAAATGAAAAAATCTGCATAAAATCTGCAGAGTAGATTTTGAGTAGTTTTTTTTTGTTGTCTTGTTGAAATATCCAGCCCTGGCGTAACTTTAACTTTGTGACTGATTCCTCAACATTATTCCCAAGAATCTGCTGATATTGAGTGGAATCCATGCGACCCTTAACTTTAACATCGCTGCATTTTCAATCATGTTCCACATTTAAATACTCATAAAACTATTTCCTAGATAGGTTTGTATAATCTTTTAAATTATTCCTATTTAGAGTGTCCCTGTGTATTACTCTGTTGAATTTCAACTCATTTTACTGTGGAGTTTTGGAGAAAAGTAAAGGCAAAATCACTCAAAGCATCCCTGCATTTCAATCATGTTCCACATTTAAATACTCATAAAACATTTTCCTAGATAGGATTGTTCAATCTTTTAAATTATTTTTATTTACAGTGTCCCTGTGTATTACTGAATTAAATTTGAACTCATTTTAATGTGGAGATTTTGAGAAAAGTTAAGGCAAATTGACTTTGGGCAATCTTTCAAATAATGCTTATTTACAGTGTCTTTTAAGCAGTTAAAACTGAAATCTTATTGCAGTTAAAACTGAAAAATGCCAGATAAGCAAACACCAAAAAAGGTCTAAAGTTTGGTCTTTTAAACATTAGATCACTTGCACCCAAAGCACTGATTGTAAATGAGATGATAACAGAGAATAATCTCGATGCACTCTGTCTCACTGAGACCTAGATTAAACCAGATGATTATATGGGTCTTAACGAGTCTACACCGTCAGGATATGTTTATAAGCATGAGCCCCGTCAGACTGGTCGTGGGGGAGGTGTAGCAACCATTTATAGTGCCTCTCTTAATGTTAGTCACAGATTAGGATTCAGCTTTAAATTATTTGAAGTGCTCGTTCTTAAAATTTTACTTTCAGACAAACATATAAAACCCCTACTGTCTCTCGCTCTGGCCACCGTGTACAGACCCCCAGGGCCCTACGCTGATTTTCTTCAAGAGTTTGCTTGTTTTCTTTTAGACCTCTTGATCAATTTTGATAAAGTGCTGCTTGTAGAAGATTTTAATATTCATGCAGATGATGCAAACGATGCCCTAGGACTATCATTTGTGAACTTATTAAACTCTTTTGGGGTTAAACAAAACGTCACCAGACCAACTCATCGCTTTAACCACACATTAGACTTAATAATATCCCACGGAGCAGACGTCACTGATATAGATATTTTACCTCAGAGTGATGACATCACAGACCTTTATCTCATACTGTACACACTACCGGTAGAGCAGATTAGCCGTGTTTACCTTGGTAGGACTATTGTTCCGACCACTAAGGACAGATTCATAAATAACCTGCCTGATTTATCTCAATTTCTCACTAAACCCATAACTTTTAATAATCTTAATGAAATGGTTAAGAACACATAACATACACATAACATACGTCTCACATCCTACACATAACATACGTCTCACATCATAACCTTGTGCTCCAGAACATCTGATTACATGCACATTATGAACTTGTGCTGTTAATATCATTAACAGCAGCGACGCTAATTCCTCTCCACTGCTTCTCTTTCTCTTCCCATCCCGAGGCATCCTGAGGTTTGGCCAGCTCCAGTCACGTCCCACCTCATGAAGACTATGGACCTTTAAAGAAGTAGATGCCGAACTCGCAAACATCCCATACCATCTAGGGACGTACCAGTGCCAATTGGATCCCACTTCATGTGTGGAGTTTTGACATTGGACCTCCTGGACTGTTTAAAGGCTCTGGCATGGAGAAGCTGATGTTGGATCTGTGATGATCGCAAATGTTGAAATATTTTATGAGTTGCTCAGTAGCTCCTAGTTTTTTTTAACCACAAATGACTGTATAAGACTGTAGAAAGATCATTACTTATAATCTTATACTCCAGTACTCATGTTAGTTCTCACTCTCCAGTGTTCTGTATTGTTGAAAGATTTATGATCAAACTCTTGATGTCACCCAAATGAGGATGGGTTCCCCTTTTGAGTCTGGTTCCTCTCAAGGTTTCTTCCTCATAACATCTAAGGGAGTTTTTCCTTGCCACAGTCGCCACGGCTGCTTATCAGGGATAAATGCACACCATTCACCTTAACTGTTGATTTCTTTAAAGCTGCTTTGAGACAATGTCTGTTGTGAAAAGCGCTATAGAAATAAACTTGACTTGACTTGACTTGACTTTAACATTTTACTGTATAGTCTCAAACACTATATGTCACAATATGTTTATTGTTATATGTTATATATAAATATATATATATATATATATATATATATATATATATATATATATATATATATATATAAATAAAACATATAACAATAAACATATTGGTATTATATATCAGATTTCATAAGCTAAATAAATAAATAAATTAAATAAAAAAAATATATATATGTATGTATATATATATATATATATATATATATATATATATATATATATATATATATTATTATTTATTTTTTTTGGTTTGTTTGTTTTGCTTATGAAATCTGATATGCTAAAACAATACCAATATGTTTATTGTTATACGTTTTCTTTGGGGCTATTAAAAACTTGATACAGCTTGTGTACAATCCGTTTACACATAAATCGAGAAAGTCTTAATATCAATGTAATAAATCATTTGCATCTTTGTGTGAGCGAATTGAAATAATCACATTTCAACAAATATAAATGACATTAAAGCGAAAAACAAGAAGGGTAACTAACATGAATGTGAAACCCATGAATGAGGAAAACAGTAACATCATGAAAATACCATACAAAACATGAGATTATGCGCGATTAACCAACCTAACCTAATGACATCCTCAATATATATATATATATATATATATATATATATATATATATATATATATATATATATATATATATATATATATATATATATATATATAAGTAAAATCTCACCTGGCTGTGTGTCCATAAGGAAAAATCTTCGCTTGTTGTGTCTTTTTGCACTGTAAACTTTGCTTAAATTGATTCTCATTAAATGGCGCCGATTAAAAACAGAGCTAAAAAGTGCGCGTTGAATGTGCTTTTCATCTGCGCATGTGCAGATATTACTCCGCCTGTTGACCAAAGCGCGGTACTGCAGATGCAAAACAACTCATTTCATTCGTTTTCCTTAAATTATTAGTGTAAAACCTACGGAAGCGCATTGCATTCACACAAAAAAAGCCAGGATCTCATTCACAGCCAGGATCTCATAATCATGACTTAGTAGCTCATAATTATGACATAGTATTTCAATATTATGACTTAGTATCTCATAATTATTACTTAGTATCTCATTATTATGACTTAGTATCTCATAATTATGACTTAGTATCTCATAATTATGAGATCCTTATCTTATAATTATGACTTAGTATCTCATTATTATGACTTAGTATCTCATAATTATGACTTAGTATCTCATTATTATGACTTAGTATCTCATAATTATGACTTAGTATCTCATTATTATGACTTAGTATCTCATAATTATGAGATCCTTATCTCATAATTATGACTTAGTATCTCATAATTATGAGATAAGTTGGGGCAGTCTGTGGCAGGGGAGCGTTTTAGCGCATAACACCGGATCTGACGTTACTGCATTTTTTGGCTCGGAAGCGCCTCATTGCGCAACAATTGAGACGTAGAAGCTATTATATGGTTATTGTTATAATAATAATAATAATAATAATTATTATTATTAGCAGTCAATGTTAAAATATAATAATAATAATAATAATTATTATTATTATTATTATTATTATTATTATTATATTTTAACATTGACTGCTTATATGGTGGTGCCTTTTCTGGTCAGGGAAGAATCACACAGCACACAGAATGGCGCATATGTTTTTCTTTAATTTAATGCAGATAAGAGACAAGTATATATACACTCACTGGAAAATACCTGAGCTAAAACTGTTCCTGATTGGGTAAGAAGACAATAATAACCAGAGATGTGTGAGCCCAGATAAAGACTTCCTGTATACCTTACATACTCACATTATAAAGACCCTATAGACACTGAACAGATAACAGGAATGTGTTTAGAGAATCAGTGTGACAACCATCTTAACACTAACATATACAGTCATCAAACTACTAAGTCATAATTATGAGATACGGATCTCATAATTATAGGATACTAAGTTATAATTATGAGATACTAAGTCATAATTATGAGATCCTGGCTGTGATTTTTTTTTTTGTGTGAATGCAATGCGCTTCCATATAAAACTGAAATATTACTATTTTTTTATTTTGTCAACACGACTCTTTTAATTAAAATATTTAATTAATTTATTTTAAACATAGTTACATTATTTGAACCAACAGCAGCCACATTTTGTGAGTGTATATTGACTAATTGAAAATGTAACATTTATTATTTTCTGATTAAACGAATTAAATGATCTAAATGAATAAAAAAGATTCATTCATTTTGATGAACAAGATTCAAAGAACCAAGTCACTGAAGTGATCCGATTTTAACTAGTAAGAAGCTGTAGCCAAGTATTATTTACACAAATGTAGATTTTTTAGTTTCTTCTTGTTTTAAAGCATTAAAAATTATTGTGAAATTTAATTTAATTATTATATGTTATTATATGTTGCTCGGATTTATTGTTAAATGTGTTTAACAGTAAAAAAAATAAAAAATAATAATAATAATAATAATAATAATAATTGTAAGAAGTTAAATTCTGTCCCCGCTAATGCTTTAATAAACCCTACATGTTTCACAATAAAAGACACGACGGCAAGTAATGAAATGAAATAAAATCAATAATTACACAATTAAGTTTACTACTCTAGCTAGCGCCCATAAACAAGCTAATGACTGCTATCTGTACAGAGCTAATAACCGAGTTTCTGCACACTTCAACTATTCATGTGATCTTTCTATCATGTATTATTTTATCAGTATATCATTGATTGATCAGTTAGATGTTTCAGGACATGTATAAATACAGAGCAGTGTTAGTGGAGCCCCTGAGTTTGCTCATTTATACACGTAATAGGTGCGTAACCTGGAGACAAAACAGTAAACATATATGTCGTCATCAAAATCAAAAGTTGCCATGGATACCGAACGCATTTCACTGCTGATACAGTGCAGGTAGGATGCGCCATCTTGGGATGGAAAGTGATAAAATTAAAACGGTAATTTAATCAATATAAGACCCTAAACACCGTATTAACATCCTCATTTAGTTTTATGGTCTAGTTATTACCCTGATATAAATTCTCTACTGAGTTCAGTCTTGTTAAATATAAATCAAATAATCTAAAACTAGGACTGTTAGAATAAATGGTAAATAAAATGACATCTGTATTAGGAAATCATATCAAGGTAAAAATCATATCAAGGTCTACTTTATTACAAATAGCCATACAATCATGTGTGTGTGTGTGTGTGTGTGTGTGTGTGTGTGTGTGTTTGTGTGTGTTTTAATTCTAGATCATTTATACAAATATTTACTTACTTTCTTTCTTTATTCAGCTTAAAATATCAAAATATGAAGGAATACATCAAACGTGTACCCTACATATTCATCAATGCACTGAATGCACTAAAATTGCTGGGGATCAAGAAGTCCTTGTTCGAGTGTGCAGACCCCAAAACTCAGCATCAGGGGTCTAATCAGACTAATCTGACCAAGTCATCATTAAGGGGCAAGAGGAAATCTGCTCACTTAGCAGGTAAAAATGAGCCTCAGCAAAAGAGACCAAGAAAACAGAAACAAAACAATCCTGTCCTCGCCAATTCACCTAAAGTAGGTAAGTAAATAACAGAATGATGATAAAGGGTATGTGAATGTGATGTACTCTAACAATTCACTTTATCAGGAACACCTGTACATTCATATACACTTTGTGTACCTGTGTGTGTGTGTGTTTGTGTGTGTGTTGCTGCATTATTACTCGATTATTTTGCAAAGATTTATTTATCTTCACTTTCATTATTTAGCTGTAAATAACAACAAGCACAGTGGATTCTGCAACAAAAAGAAGACATACATCAAACGTGTATCCTACTTAAACCTTCGTACACTGAAATTGCTGGGGATCAAGGAGTCCTTGTTTCGGGAGCAGTTCGCAGATGCCAGAGCTCAGCATCAGGGGTCTAATCAGACAGATCTGTCATCAGCTAAAGGCAAAAGGCAAGTCAAGTCATCATCTAGGCGCAAAAGGAAATCTGCTCACTTGCCAGATGAAAATGAGCCTCAGCAGAAGAGATCAAGAACACAGATGACACAAGACAATCATGACCTCGCCGATTCACCTAAACTAGGTAATAAAAAAATGGAAAGATTATTAAGGGTTTGTGAATGTGATGTTCTCTCAGTGTCCACTTTATTAGGAACACCTTTACATTCATATACACTTTGTGTGCCTGTGTGTTACTGCATTATTACTAGATTATTTGTACAAAGAATTAATTCTCATCTCTTTCATTATTCAGCTGTAAACAACAACCAGCACAGTGGATGCTTGAACGTAAAGAAGAGTGCATACATCAAACGTGTATCCAAATCATGCTTGTGTGTACCAAAATTGCTGAGGACCAAGGAAAAGTCCTTGTCCCAGGAGCAGGTTGCAGACCCCAGAGCTCAGCATCAATTGTCTAATCAGACAGACTTACCCAAGTCATCAGCTAGGGGCAAAAGGAAAACAACTAACCTCTTAGATGAAAATAAATGTGAGCAGAGGAACGAGAATCCTGACCTCTCAAATTCATCCAAACTGCCTTCTAAACATGTTGGCACTGGTAAGACAGATGGAATTTGAAATGTATTAAAACTGTAGGACTACTTATGTGAATGAGACAATCATATTTGGATGCTTTCTTGCAGCAAATTTCAAGAATGAGTATGAGGAGGGAGAACTGCTGGGCAAAGGAGGATTTGGATGCGTGTTTACTGGTATACGCAAAGCAGATGGATTGCCAGTAAGCCTTTTCATTCCTTTTTCACTCTTGTCTTTAACTGTCCTTATGATAATCTGAAGGAAAGATGTGCTGATGGACAGAATGTATTTGATTAAACTTCTTAACTCAGTTTTTTCAAATATAGTTTAATAGGCAAATTAGAGAGGCAGAACTTGTATTAAAACTGACAGTTTTTAGTCATAATCCTGAATATTAAAATGTGAGTTCAGGATAGGTTCTAATCTTGTCCGTTGATTGTTGTCTGTTTCATTATCATTATTTTGACATATTTCGACATCAAGAGTAATTACTACACTCACACATACCTTATTATTTATCTTCAGAGGCCAAACGAGTGTAAAGATCATTTTTCTTAATTTATGTGAACAATTTCATCTAAGTTCACATAACACATTCATATTTCCTTAGGTTGCAATCAAGTATGTCTCCAAACAGGAATCACCTGAAGAACTGGAAATTGTAAGTTTCATTCGCAGTATCATCATCATCATCTTCATCAAATTGTGTATAAAACTTTGATAGGTTGGGGTTATTATAGGTTGGGATTATATGTGGCACTTATTCTTTACTACAGCCTGGACATGGTTACCTGCCCACTGAGGTAGCTTTGATGTGCATTGTAAACACTGAACCAATCTGTTCCAACATCCTGCGGATTCTCGAGTGGTATGATGATCATGACAAATACATCATGATACTGGAACGGCCTGAACCATGTGAGGACTTGGATCAATTCCGCAAAAAGCATGGCAGCCGCTTGCCTGAGTTCATGGCTAGTAAACTGATGTTTCAGCTTTTGAAGGCGCTGAAGCATTGTAAGAGCCGAGGAATTCTTCATCGCGACATTAAGCCAGAAAACATCCTAGTTCAGACAGACACTCTTAATATCAAGCTGTTTGACTTTGGGTGTGGAGACTTGGTCAAGGACTGTTACAACGAATTTGCAGGTAACTTATATGAAACCATAAGTTCTGCATGGCAGTGAATATTGTGCTTCTTTTACTAAATGTATCTCTGTTAACAGGCACGTTCGACTACGCTCCGCCTGAGTGGTACAAAAAGAAACAGTATTTGGCGGACCCAGCTACAGCCTGGACTGTGGGTGTGACACTGTACAAGCTGGTGTGTGGCTCTCTGCCTTTCAAGACCAGGAATCAATTGAAACGTGGCTTTGTGCACTTTCCCAAAAATATTTCTCAAGGTCAGGAATTGCAAAGACTGATAAGCTATGAAATAATTTATAGCAGGATCAACTCTATTTTGTACATTGACTTGAACAGAGAAACATGTATTTTATTTTATGACTGTTATAAATTATTTAGTGAGTACAATGAAATTCACAGGAAATTTGCACAGCTATAATTGTGATCGCAGATACTTTGAGGGTTATGGGGGATATTTCTTGAAGGGTCATAAATTATCCAGCAGGTTCTTTATTGGGTTAAGTATTATATTCTTCTTTCTATGTATAATTTATTTTCTACTTGTTTATTTCTGTATGTGTAACAGAGTGCAGTCATTTGGTCCGTTGGTGTTTGCGTGTCAAAGCAGAAAACCGTCCCAGCCTGGAACAGATAGAGCATCACCAGTGGTTTCACTTATCAGGTATTTGCAGTTTTCTTTTGCTGCCACTTTCTTTGTGATCTTATTTTTTATTTATTTTTTAATATGTGGCAGGATTATGTCATTAATTAATTGTGCCTTCAAAATCTTTCTTTTGATTTAGGATTAACAGTACAAACAGCTGGACAGGAGACGAAGACTCTGCACTGAAACAGATCAAACAAATATAAAACATACTATTAGTTTCAATAAAATGGTAATTTGTTATTAAATCTTGATTTTGACCATATTTTGACCCAGCAATTAGAGTTGCACAAGCGGTGTACCTAGGAAAGAACGACTGGTGATTGGGGCAGACTTTAATGGGCATGTAGGTGAAGGGAACAGAGGTGATGAGGAGGTGATGGGGAGGTATGGTTTTAAGGAGAGGAATGTGGAAGGGCAGATAGTGGTAGATTTTGCTAAAAGGATGGAAATGGCAGTGGTGAACACGTATTTTAAGAAGAAGGAAATTCATAGGGTGATGTATAAGAGTGGAGGAAGGTGCACACAGGTGGACTACGTGCTATGCAGGAGATGCAACCTTGAAGGAGATTGGAGACTGTAAGGTGTTGGCAGGGGACAGTGTAGCTAGACAGCATCGGATGGTGGTCTGTAGGATGGTTTTGGAGGCGAAGAAGAAGAGGAGGAGAGTGAGGACTAAAAGAAGAATAAGATGGTGGAAACTGAAGGAGAAAGAGTGTAGTGTGAGGTTCAGGGAAGAGGTCAGACAGGGGCTCGGTGGTGGTGAAGAGGTGTTGGATGATTGGGCAACTACTGCAGGAGTGATGAGGGAGGCAGCTAGAAAAGTACTTGGTGTGACATCTGGAAATAGAAAGCAAGACAAGGAGACATGGTGGTGGAATGAGGAAGTGCAGGAGAGCATAAGGAGAAAGAGGTTGGCAAAACAGAAGTGGGATAGACAGAGTGATGAGAAAAGTAGGCAGGAGTACAAGGAGATGCCGCAGCCGGTAAAGAGGGATGTGGCGAAAGCCAAGGAAAAGGCATATGAGGAGCTGTATGAGAGGTTGGACACTAAGAAAGGAGAAAAGGATTTATACCGATTGGCCAGGCAGAGGGACCGAGCTGGAATGGATGTTCTGCAAGTTAGAGCAATAAAGGTTGGAGAGGGAAATGAGTTGACTAGTGAGGATAGTGTGTTGAGAAGGTGGAGGGAGTATTTTGAGCAGCTGATGAATGAGGAAAATCAGAGAGAGAGAAGGTTGGACGATGTGGAGTTGGTGAAGCAGGACGTGGATAGGATTAGTAAGGAGGAAGTAAGAGCAGCGATTAAGAGGATGAAGAGTGGAAAGTCGGTTGGACCAGATGACATACAGGTAGAAGCGTGGAGATGTTTAGGAGAGATGGCAGTGGAGTTTTCGACCATTTTGTTTAACAGGATTTTGGAAGGTGAGAAGTTGCCTGAGGAATGGAGAAGAAGTGTGCTGGTACCGATCTTTAAGCATAAAGGAGATGTGCAGTCTTGCAGTAACTACAGGGGAATTAAGTTGATCAGTCACACCATGAAGTTATGGGAAAGAGTAGTGGAAGCCAGGCTGAGAGAAGAGGTGACCATCTGTGAGCAACAGTATGGTTTCATGCCGAGGAAGAGCACCACAGATGCCTTATTTGCTTTGAGGATGTTGATGGAGAAGTATAGAGAAGGACAGAAGGAGCTGCATTGTGTATTTGTGGATTTAGAGAAAGCGTACGACAGAGTGCCAAGAGAGGGGTTGTGGTACTGTATGAGGAAGTCAGGTGTGTCAGAGAAGTATGTGAGGGTGGTGCAGGACATGTATGAGGACAGTGTGACGGCAGTGAAGTGTGCCGTAGGTACGACAGACTGGTTCAGGGTAAAGGTTGGACTGCATCAATGATCGGCCCTGAGCCCTTTCCTGTTTGCAGTGGTGATGGACAGGTTGACGGACGAGGTCAGACAGGAGTCTCCCTGGACTATGATGTTTGCGGATGATATTGTGATTTGTGGTGAGAGTAGAGAGCAGGTTGAGAAGAGCCTGGAGAGGTGGAGATATGCGCTGGAGAGAAGGGGAATGAAACTCAGTAGGAGTAAGACAGAATACATGTGTGTGAATGAGAGAGAGGCCAGTGGAGTGATGCGGTTGCAGGGAGAAGAGCTGAAAAAGGTGGAGGAGTTCAGGTACCTGAGGTCAACAGTGCAAAGTAATGGAGAGTGTGTTAGAGAAGAGAAGAAAAGAGTGCAGGCAGGGTGGAGTGGGTGGAGAAGAGTGACAGGAGTGATTTGTGATAGTAGGGTATCTGCAAGAATGAAAGGGAAAGTTTATAGGTCTGTGGTGAGACCTGCGATGTTGTATGGATTAGAGACAGTGGCATTGAGTAAAAGACAGGAGGCGGAGCTTGAGGTAGCAGAGCTGAAGATGTTAAGGTTTTCGTTGGGAGAGGATGGACAAGATTAGAAATGATTTTATTAGAGGTACAGCGCATGTAGGATGTTTTGGTGACAAGGTAAGGGAGGCGAGATTGAGATGGTTTGGACATGTGCAAAGGAGGGACATGAATTATATTGGTAGAAGAATGCTGAGGATGCAGCCACCAGGTAGGAGGAAAAGAGGAAGGCCAAGGAGATTGGGGCTCGCCACCGGGGACATGGACGAGTACAAGGCTGCGTCTTACAGTGTTCGCAGAGCGGTGAAGGAAGCAAAGCGGCGCTACGGGAGGAAACTAGAGTCACAGTTTCAACATGGTGGCTCTAGGAACCTGTGGCAGGGACTAAGAACAATAATGGACTATAAAACACCATCTTCTAAAATGGTGAATGCGGACGCTTCTCTGGCAGACGAGCTAAACACCTTTTACGCTCGTTTCGAGGCTGCAGCTAACCACGCTAGCGACACAACCAGCGTGCACGCCGAGAGAGCCGGAGAGGTAAACACGTTCACCATCTCGGAGCATGACGTGAGGAGGGCTTTCAAGAGAGTGAATACCAGGAAGGCAGCAGGACCAGATGGCATCACAGGCCGGGTTCTGAAAGCCTGCGCTGACCAGTTAGCACCGGTGTTCACTGAGATATTCAACCTCTCACTGGAACAGTCTGTTGTCCCCTCATGTTTCAAACAGTCCACCATTGTTCCTGTCCCGAAGAAACCCCAGCCCGCCTGCCTTAACGACTACCGCCCTGTAGCCTTGACCTCAGTAGTGATGAAGTGCTTCGAGAGACTGGTCAGAGACTTCATCACTGCATCACTACCAGACACACTGGACCCACTACAGTTTGCGTACCGTCAGAACCGCTCTACTGAGGACGCCATTGCTCATCTTCTCCACACCACGATGAGCCACCTGGACCAAAGAAATGGGAACTATGCAAAAATGTTGTTCGTGGACTACAGTTCAGCGTTTAACACCATAATTCCCTCCACACTCACCTCTAAGTTGGAGGTCCTGGGACTCAGCCAGCCCCTGTGTCAATGGATCTCTAACTTCCTGACAGACAGACCACAAGCCGTACGGGTGGGAAAACACACCTCATCCACCCTCACCCTCAGCACTGGCGCCCCCCAGGGTTGTGTTCTGAGCCCCCTGCTTTACTCAATGTACACACATGACTGTGTGGCCACATCCAACTCCACCACCATTATCAAGTTTGCTGACGACACTGTTGTGGTGGGTCTGATCTCCAACAACGACGAGACGGCCTACCTACAGGAGGTTAAAAACCTGGAGAGATGGTACCAGGAGAACAACCTTCTCCTGAACGTCAGCAAGACAAAGAAGTTAATCGTGGACTTCAGCACAAAGCGGGAGCGGGCATACCAACCTATAAACATCAGCGGGACCCCAGTGGAGAGAGTGGACAGTTTCCGGTACCTTGGTGTTAACATCACACAGGATCTGTCTTGGTCCTGTCACACCAACACCCTGGTGAAGAAGGCCCGGCAGCGTCTGTACCATCTGAGACGCTTAAGGGACTTTAAACTACCCTCTCAGGTGCTTAAGACTTTCTACACTTGCACCATTGAGAGCGTCCTGACGGGCAGCATCACTTCCTGGTTCGGGAACAGCACCATGCAGGACAGACGAGCCCTCCAGAGGGTGGTGCGTTCAGCTGAACGTACCATCCACACTGAGCTCCCTAACCTGCAGGACATCTATAGCACGCGGTGCAGCTTCCGCTCCCTGAAAGCGAACACAGAGAGAATGAGGAGGAGCTTCTTCCCGCAGGCCATCCGGTGTTTAAACCAGGAAACACCCAGGATTTAGAACTGGCCCACTCTCTCCACCATCATCATCACACTTCTCTGTACATATATTCACCTTCGCACCACGTCACTTTAAAAACATATCTCACCGTTCGCACCACGACACTTTAAACTCTGGACTTGCACAGCACAGTGCACTTTTTATTTTATTCATACCACATGGACCATATTGCACCATATTGCACATGGACACTTTACGGACCTTTACACCACACCATACCGCACACGGACACTTTATGGACATAGATTGCCTATTGTTTACATATTGTTTACATTTTTATTTTTATTTTGTTTACATTTTTCACTACACATTGTTACTGTTTATATGTATATCTGCTCATACATTATCCTTTTATATATATATCTATATATCTTTATACCTATATTCTTTTACTTTATTTTATTTATTTATTTTATTTTATTTCAATAGTTTTTCTCATACCTTATAGTTATTTATCTGCCTCCTTTTCTTTCCCCCATCCTATTCCCTCATGCCGGGCATTGTACAAAACATTTCACTACATGTCGTACCCTGTATGTATGTGTATGTGATGAAAAAAATTTGATTTGATTTGATTTGATTTGGAGGAGGTTCATGGATGTGGTGAGGGAAGACATGCAGGTGGTTGGTGTGAAAGAGGCAGATGTAGAGGACAGGGTGGTATGGAGACTAATAATCCGCTGTGGCGACCCCTAATGGAAGCAGCCGAAAGAAGAAGAAGAAGAATTAGAGTTGCACAAGCCAGTGCACTCTAAATGCTGGTCCCAAGCCCAGATAAATGGGGAGGGTTGCCTTAGGAAGGGCATCCAGCATAAAACGTGCCAAATCAAATATGTGGATCATATGTGGAGCAGAGATGGTGATTAAATGCAAACTGTAGTCCTGACTAGCAGACTGTTGTCAAAATAAAGTCCAAATCCATCTTGAAAGCTCCTATCTTACTCCGTAGTTTCATGGATCCCCAGGCCGTTGATGTGAATCCATCCCCAGCTGCACAAAGAGAGACCTCCAATCTAAGAGAACACCATCCAGAGACAGGAACACTGGTCACTGGTACCTCAGGAGCATGTTTAACTCGACCGAAAGAGAGCGTAAGAGAAGAGGGGTGACAGAGTGAGAAAGATATGAATTATTAATTATCCCTATTCTTGTATAAAAGTTAAGGACACTGTGCAGTTGGGGATTTCGCCAAGAAGAGCTATGTCAGCATAACTAAAAGAGAGGGACAGTAGGTAACACAGACATGAGGGATCTCTGGGATAAGAGACGACCCACCACACCACCATCAACAAACCTGAGTGGATGTATGAGAGTGAGGGGATGACAGCATACAAATATCCCAGTTCACTGAACACTCTATATCCATGATCCCTCCAGATTTGCTCCTTTACCTAAAAAAAATCTACAGATAAAAAGGCTTGACTAAATAAATATTATTTCAGCCTCGACTTGAACGCAGATCTTCCCACTTCATCCAGGCCTGCCTCTGGATAGTGTTCTCTTCATTTGGAGGCCACTCTGTGCAGCTTGGGACGGTTTCTCATCAAAGCCTTGGGTGGTTCCATGAAATTCTGGAGTAAGAACAGGAGCTTTGAGGATGGATTTAGACTGTAGTTAATGTCAACAGTCTGCTACACTGACTCAGGACTACAGTTTGCTTATGATCACCACCACTGTACCCCGCAACATCGTATATCTGTAAATGGACATTCGGTGAAACCCAGATGAGGATGGGTTCCCTCGTGAGTCTGGTTCCTCTCAAGGTTTCTTCCTTATGCCATCTGGGGGAGTTTTTCCTTGCCACAGTTGCCACAGTTGCCACCGACTCGCTCATCAGAAACAAACTTAGACTTATAAAGAACATATTCACTTTTTATCACCACATTATCTGTGTAAAGCTGCTTTGAGACAAATGTTCATTGTTAAAAGCACTACACAAACAAAAATGATTTAATTGAATTAAACACTGTGATTTACATATGTTTGTGTTAAGTCAGCACCATTAAGTTATTTAAAAGTGACTTCTCATTAAATACTGTAGATTATTAGTACAATCAAAATCTATGTAAAAGAAAAGGATTAGGTGTGTATTAGGAAGTGCAACTACCTCTATAGACAGTGTAAGCTCCATCCACTTCTGCTTTAATAGTTCTGCAGTTAGTCATAAAAAAAAAATCAAGGCCTTTCTTTTCTGTGCACCCACAAAGAAACAGGATAATTACCCATAATTTTTCCCTGGTTTGGTTCTGGAGTATTAGAAGAAAATAAAAAATAACGGTGTTTTTATTTTTAATATTCTCTTTGAAAATGAAAAGTGAATAACAAAAAGTTACACGGATTGTACACAGACCTCAGACAAATCAAAATTTTTATTTCTTTTTGTACCCCATGGACACTGTGTCCTCCAGACTAAAGAGGAGAGAAACCATCTGATTTGTCATCGGCACTCAAAAGCCTGCATTTCAGATGGTATGGGGGAGCATTAATGCCTATGGAATGGGCAGCTTGCGCACTGGAAAGGCACCATCAATGCTAAAATTAAATATACAACAAAAATGTTAAGCAGCCAGAATCCTGTAGCAGACACAAATGGGACAACATTCCTTTCCCAAAACTAGCATCTATGGACTCTTGTTTAAAGAAAAGGGGATACAGGGTGATAAACGTGAACTTTTCTGAGATGTGTTACAGCTATCAATAAGAAAAAAATCTTAAAATGGTACATTTCCTCAGTATAAACATTTTATATAGTTTCTGTGTTCTACTGTGAACACAATATGGGTTTATGAGATTTGCAAATCATAAAAAAATTTTTTATTACATTTTACATATCATCCCATCTTTTTGCAATTGGTATTGTGGGTAAACAACTTACATAGATAATAAATCACACTGCTTGAGAGACATAAATTTACACTTAGGGGAGAATGCGGATAGTTGTAACACTGGTCAGTGTTAAAACTTCCAGTCTCTTCAATTAGGAACTAGTTACAAATCACTTGATTCCCTTCACACTTACTCAGTTTAGTTCTTACTCCACATGTGGGAAAGTAGAGCCCTGTGGCAGACACAGCAGATATTAGAGGGGGAAACTTAATTTTAGGGTTAAAAAAAAAAAATAAATAATAATAATTACCTTAATTTAGTTTTGTGATGGCAAAGCCTGATTTGTAGTTAAACTCATCAAAGTTACATTATGTTAATTGTGTATCTGTGTAGATATTTTTCATTCAAGTAGTTGGTACTAATGCTTTAGCTGTTAGCTGTAAGGTGAGCTAATTCATGGCTACAAGTCTCTGGGTCAGTTGTAATAATAAGACTTTGGGTTAGATGTAACATGTTAAGCAAATTTTGTTGTATTTATATGTTTCAATTTGAGTATGCCTAGGTCTTAGAAGAGAAAGACAGACCGGGAGGGGTTTCTCAGGATTTGGAAGAGTGCATTGGATGATCGTTAGATCTGTGGCAAAATTGTATGACATTTGCCATGTAAACTTGTACAGATTCTGTAATAAGAGTAAGATGTTAGAAAAGAAGGGGTCTTCTCTTCTAAATTTCTAAAGTGGTCTACCACAGTGGAAAGAAGGTTTTTACTGAGGAGCAGGATAAAGAACTTACAGAATATCTGGTGAGGGGAGCTGATGATTTTATGGATTCAGAAAACTTGTTGAAATACTGAAACAGTACAGATTAACTTCTAATTACATTTGGAATGCCAATGACAGGCATTGTAACTGTCCAAACAGGTTGTGGTAAGGTCAACTGGTCACTCGTATTTCAAGTCAATGCGATTGAAAACACGATTCCTCCAATATTTGTGTTTCCATGCCTTCTTTTCGCGGACCACTTTTGAAGATTGGAAGCATTGGATGTGGAAATAGATCAGGATCAATGTAGGAGGAGGAATTTTGTCATCTTTATGAAACACTTTACAAAAGACACAACAAGGTCTGAGATAAAGTTGCTACTTCTAGATAACCATTGCTCACACTTTTCAAGACATTGACTTCTGTAAGAACAATGTAATTCCACCCTCACAGTAGTCATAAACTACAAACCCATGACAGGATTGTATATAGCCCACTTAAATAGATGAAGTGAAGTGAATATTTCCATCACAATCTGGATTCCAGATTAGAGGAATTTGGCCATACAATCCAGACATATTTGAGGAGAGTAATTTTTCACCTTCACAAGTCACAGATCATCCACCAGCCCTACATCCAGCTACCCATCTGACTAGTGCTCCAACTGTCCACAAGTTCACTCCTGAAACTTTCCACCAGACTGCTCCTCCAGCCACCTACTAGTCTAAACCTCTTGCTTCCTCCCAGGCCACTCCTCTGGGTGGCCACCAGGCTATCGCCTCATTAAGCTGTGCTTAAGAAATGGTGAACTTTAGCACAATTGATCCTTAACAAAAGCTGTACCAAGGAAAATCTTTGCAACAAGAAGAAAGAGAGGACAGGCAGCAATACTCACTGATACCTGTCAAGATAGCCCTGGAAAAAGAGCAGAGAACAAGGTCTGACAACGTGAAACAGAAAATAAGCTTGCCCAAGAAAAGTCTGGGCAACAAATAAAAGTCAACTCTCACAAACCAACAACATCCTAGGTTGTCTAAGAAAACACAGAGAAGCAACAGAAATTGCATCATTTTGAGCCACCGCACACAGATTCCTCAGAAGCTGAGGGGAATTTCTGTATTGTGTGCATGGAACAGTTCATAGTCAATAGAAGGTTGGGTTCAATGTTTGACCTGTCCTCTGTGGGCCCTGTTACCACTGTGACTGCTGATGGTGACTAACAGAGAACACACATACAGACACACACAATGTTCAAATGTTTAGGTTTAATGATGCGCATTTGCACATTTTATTCAGCTTTGTAGCACACACACACACACACACACACACACACACACACACACACACACACACACACACACACACACACACACACACACACACACACACAACCAGGTCAGTGTTGAATAAAAAGCTTACAAATCCATTTTTTGACAATCCTTATTTCATTATGTTACATATCCCCCAGTGGAATTCATAATGTTACTTCTGACCCTAAGGTATGTTAAAACTAACCCAGGCCATGGGGTTATCATCTCATCGTGTTTAAAACTAAACCATGCATTTTTTGTTTGTGCTGCACAGATAACAGCTATGGAATCTAATAGTAGCACTTGTGACTAGTTTGAATCGCATTTTGAATGCACTGGTTTAAAAGAACTCCAAGATACAGACATAAATCAGACAGTCTCCCTCTTTACTATTCAGGGAAAGGATTATATTATAAGCTATAATTATTTATCCTGGTGGTATCCTCTGCTAACTGGCTAATGATCATTTCACTACATGAAACTGTCATTCCTCCTAAAGACCTCTGCTTAATAGAATCTGCAGTTGTGAACAGAGTAAAAAGGGAGACGGTAAAAGGAAAACTGAAGGATCCCTGTGTAATATTATGATTAATATTAAATCTGGGTGAGGGGCCAGAACGCAGTTTGATCTTGCTATTACAACTAAGGGGTGTTGGGTTTTGAGAGTTTCCATGAAATAGTCACCAAAAACACTGTTTATTTATTTATTTATTTATTTATTTATTTATTTATTTATTTATTTATTTATGGAAACAAATTTTTTAACAAGTAATTGAAAAAGACCCTAGAAAAAGGATGTAAATTTAGATATAGGTGATCAGTTGATCTAGATATAGATGAGGCTAATCAATAAGATTCAAATGTGTCATACTTATAAAACCTGACTATGTGTCGTTGATCATGGAGTCATTTTTTGTTTTGTTTTTTATTCTGGCAGAAAATATAAAGGCTAAAAATTTATTATCATTATTAAGAAAAAAACTTGAGTGCTATTTGTTTAAAATGGATGTCTCTGTTTTGTGGCTTGGGTATTAAAATAAATTGCCCGTGTGCAATGGTGGGTGGAAACATTTTGTTTATTATGCTTTTGGGGAAAAAATTGAATGAAAATGAACAGATTTTTCTGAAAAGGATTAATAACATTCTAAAGTTAAGCTATTCACACTACAGGATTTCTTTTGTTTTGGTTCCTTATTAGCATGTACATTATGACTTCTAATATACAAGTAGGATTATGACAGAGCTCTTTTTGTTCTTCATGTAAAGCTACAATAGTCATAGTTATAGTCATAGTAAAGCTACCCCAGTCATCTTTATACCACAGTCATATGTAATGCGTGCCACCATACCGGGTCCCACAAGGATGTTTTCATGAAACAATCAGGATACTTTGACAATAAGTAATTACAGTAAATACCACTAATTATTTTTCAATTGTAGAATGCTTTAAACAATAGACGTTGTCTTAAAGCAGTTTTACAGAGTTGGAGAGGTCATAAAGTTTGTTCCTTATAATTTTATGTTTATCCCTATTGAGCAAGCCAGTGGTGATTGTGACAAGAAAAACTCTGAGATGGAACATTGTAAATGTTTTAGTTTAAGAAGGTAAACTGCATAAAAGAGCTAAATATATGTAAAGCTCATTAAGGTCTCATGTGTACATGACTTGAACATTATACTTGCTAATATCATTAATAATTTATTATAGATCCACCACAATATTGCATGACAATTTCACAGCTTGCATAAACATGTTAACTCTGTCCAGATGCGTTTCTCAGTCTGTCCAGAAGAGGGCAGTGGTTTCTTTAAAAGTTGATATAATCGAAGCACGACCTACATACCGGAAGTTGTGCTCTTCAGTTAAACTAAAAAGACTATCACTACCCTACATTCGTGCACTACTTAGGGCATGAAGTAACTAATCAAATCCTTTTGTAGCAGGCGTTATTAATAGTGTCGTGTTATTTTGGGACTGATCCTAATCACACACTAGCGCACTGAACAGTATGGCGCAGCAGCATCATTGTGTACTATATTAGCAAGCATACTTTGTAGTGTTGAAGTATGTGAGCCTAAAGCGAGTCGAAAGGGGTTTTTTTTTAAGCTAAGAGGTAAATGAGAATTAATTATAGGTTCTTATAGCGTGGAGTCTCTACAGGAGATGAACATGGTCGACTCCCATTTTCACGTTCAGCTGACCGCTGTGATGGATGTGCTCCTGAAAACCGCGGTGTCCGACATCTGCGCGCTGGCCGAGAGCTGGTTCAAATCCCTGCACACGGAAATAGCAAGAAGCAAAAAGGAGAACGAAGATTTAAGGCAAAAGCTGCAGATGATGGAGCAGGAAAAGCACCAGCCAGCAGTTGAACCGGAGGCGGAAAACACAACGACCAAACAGGAGAAAGATGACGGGGTTGAAGTGAGAGATACAGACGGTTAGTGTAATAAACATTATAACACACATGGTGTATCTGCATAAAAGCACCATATAGAGGAGATCCAGTTTACACCCGGGTTCTACAGTCTTTTGAGATTGTGGCGGTATCCTAAATGTCTTTGCAAGTGCACTTGATTGTGAAGGCGCCTAATCTGATCAGACGCTCCACTTCATGTGACCAGTTTCAGTCTCAGCAACATTGCTTTTGACAAGTCCAAACCTTTAACTAATGTAGACTTCAAACATGAAAATGCGGGGAAAAAATGTCATGGATGTGAAGTGCCAAGATAGAGATCGTAATTCAAATAACCCAGTACAGCTGTGGTGAACAGAAAAACATCTGGGTATACATGAGAGATGTACCCATGAGATGGATGAGAAGTTACAGCATCAGCAGATCGTATTGGGCTCCACTCCTGTTAGTCAGTGAACTAGACAGTTGAAGCTCGAGGAATAAATCAGATGGGCTTTTTCGATTTAGTTGGAAACACATGTACAAGTCTGTGCAAATTCCTTTTTACATGATCTAAAGGGCCCAAATCTGTTCCACATCGACGAATCCACAAACCTTCAGCCATATAATGTATCTGAGACTAATCCTATATTGTGCTATAGTCTGCGTTGTAAAACATCACAGGCCTGATTTGTATTTGTCGTTCTCTACATTTTAATAAACCGAATTATTCATTAACCATAAAACCCATGGAATATGCCATGTTGGATCTGATCATCTGTAACACGTTTTATAACCAAACCAATGTGATATCACCCATCCAACAATTATAAATCGTTAGTTTTGCTATAAAACATGCTAAAGATGAGCTGCTTATACAGCATGATGATATTCTATGGGTTTTTATTGGTCATGAATAAATCAGTTTTAGCTACACAATAATTCAATAACTCAATGTTTACTTTTGGACTTACTAATGAATTTATTTATCATCTTACGCAGATTCGGGCTGCACAGTGTTAGCAGGAACCTCTACAGAAGGTAAAATGACAATATACATTCATTTATCTATTAACACTTTTTTTTTTCATTAAAACTTTGTTCGGATTTTCAAGTAATAAAAATGCTGATCAAGGCTATTAATGAAAAACATTCACACTTTACACTGGATTGTATCTTGCTGTTTTAATATCAACAGTATTTTCACTACATAAATGTTCCATTACCGTTGAGCATATCTGATTTCGTGCGTTGAATTTGTTATTCCAGATTTAGCTGTGAGAGCACAACTATGGCCGCCCTCGTCACAGGAAGGTAAACCGTTATTTCCTCTGTCTGTATACCAGCTTTACGTCTATAGGTGTTTTCTACAGAGCAATAATCCCTCCTGCTTTTCACAGAACAAAGAGAGAAGACTCCGTTTTGTCACATTTGTGTTAAGGAAGTGGGATGCCTCAAAAGTCATCTGGAGTGGCATGAGCAAAAATTCAAATGCCATAAATGTCATAGGATATTTCATAATAAAGTTGTCTTTTCAAGACATCTTAACATGCACACTGGCTTCAAGCACGCTTGTGATGTGTGCAGGAAGACTTTTGGAAGTAAAAGTGGCCTGTTAAAACACATAAGTCACCACAAAAGGGACTTGGAAAAGTGCAAGGACTGTGACCAGGAGTTTCCTACTAAACAAACCTTGTATTCACACAGAGAAAAGACACACACCGTGCCAAAACAGTGTCCTTATTGTGAGCTCACCTTCTCCCGTAACAGCAACCTTAAGAAGCACCTACAGAGGCATAGAGATATTCAGATTTAACATCTTTGTGCTACAGACTGTTCATTTTGTCAATAAACATACAGACAAATAACACATTGTTTTTTGGCCTTCTGTTTAAATTATAATTTAATATATTATAGTACTGGAAGCTGCTGTAGCACTGCATCTTCTCATAATCTTATCAGTCCTTAGACTTTTGATTTTCCTGTAGTGGACGAACAAGTATAATCACAACGTCCCATATACTTACATTGAGGGAATGTTCAGAGTCTTGCAATGTTTTTGATTCAGACAAAACTAGCACACACCTGCATGCTCATGACTTGAAGCCCCTTCTCCCTCCCACCTGTAACAGACTCTTACTTCATCTATATCTCTATCAGTGAGACACACTTTTTCCCTCTCTCTCAATTAAGGTACCATTTACACACACACACACACACGCACACACACACACACTTTCTCCATATTTTTATCCATCTGCCACTGTCTACCTCCTTTTTTTATACCAATAACATTGTCTACTTGTGAAAATCTATCACTTTATCTGACTTTCTACTTGTATCACTCCATCTTTTTACCAGGTACTGTCTGTCACTCTTTCTTTTGGTTTTTCAACTTAACGTTAAACTATCTTTAATCTAATGAAATAGTTTTAAACTTTACCTATCTAAATCATGTAGTGTTATCTGGTATTTTAAACCAACTCAAATGTATACAAGCATATGTATATTATTAAGTCAAATACCCAAGTGCAGAAACGTGTCGCTTCTTCGCTGAACTTGTGACCTAATTGTGAAAACAAACAACATTTTTTACAGAGGTACAAAAAAAAAAAATGCACGTTTATCTAAACAAATTAAATCACCTTCTGCGTTTATGAGGTGTATATGTGGTCATATGAATAACCCGAAGAGTAAACGCTCCTGAAGAGGCTATATATATATATTCATGATTATTTATATATATATATATATATATATATATATATATATATATATATATATATATATATATATATATATATATATATATATATATATATATATAAATAATCATATATATAATCAGTTGTCTCTTAACCAGAAATTTTAGACCAAATGTGTCAACATTATCTATCCTTTTGGTGAAATGGAGATATAGCAGTCATTTAGTAATTGATTGTGTTTGTCCTACAGACTCCATGAAAAGAAACTGTTCTGCGACTGATTCTGCACCAGCCAAAAGACCACACCTGGTAATCATTTTCATATTTGGCAAGACAGAGGACAATAAAAAAATGACAAGCCTACAGATTAAACAGTACTCACACACACAGTACAAATCACACATTAGCAGCTTTTAAAGAATGAACAGGTCAGTTAGGCAAAGATTTTTATAGCATACATTTTTCCCCAGTGATTTTCAGAATTATATTAATTATTATTAGTTACTAAAAATAGATATAAATTTCCATTTGGCTAAAGATTGTGATTAATAGTAAAATGTGTTTCATTTGATACATGGAGTTTGAAACAAAATCTTTTAACTGCACTTCTAAACTGAAGAACATTACAGACTTTAGAAAGAGCTTTCGGTACTTTACTTTAGGACGTTATGGTAACACTGACTTCAGGAGGTTAAACTGAGAGGTTGAATCTGCTATGGATTTTGTGTTTGTTCTACTGCAGAGATGGAACCATACACCAGCAGAAATGAAAGAAAGATCTGATAGGGAAAGTGAAGAGCAAAAGCTAGATGGTAAGTGACCCACTGTACAACAAAACTACAAATAATATTTATTTGCTCTTGTAAAAATGTTAATTGGAATCAAATCATTGACTAAAGCTGCTTCTTCCTCAGCCACATTTGTAGTAAATATTTGTTTTTCCTCCATCTAGATACAGAACTAAATGGTGGATTTTATGTGCTCGGTAATGAATTCAAAACTGAATCAGAGAAGTCTCAACCTGTTCTCCAATCCTCGGAGTGCAGGATGGAGGTTGGCTTACACTGTTCAAATCAGAGTGAAAAGTGTGTGCTGCTGGATGAAGTGTGTGCAGCTGAAAGTCCTCAATACAGAAGAGAAGAGGAGCAGCAGTTCGACGTCTCCTGTTTATGGACACCTGATCTAGAGCCGAATTCCACCCATCTGCTTAGAGAAAATCAATCAGCCTTCACAAACTCAGACCACAGAATGGCTCTGCATTTGGGCAAAGATTTCAGTTCAGCAGTGGCACCTAAAACTGCTAAACATTTAAACTTTTCTAAAATAACCCCGATTTCTCTACTGTCTGAGAAAGGAAACGTTTGTAATATATGTGGGAAAAATCTTTCAACCAAAAATTCGCTGGCTTCCCACTACAGATTGCACACTGGAGAGAAGCCGTTCATGTGTGCCCAGTGTGGAAAGAGTTTTGCCAAGAAATTTAACCTAGATATCCACTACAACATTCACTCTGGTCTAAAACCCTATATGTGCGCTCACTGCCCAAAGTCATTTGCTGATCCAAGTGCTTTTAGACGACACGAGTGGATGCACACACGCAAATCGCAACAAAACACTAAATATAAATTCAGTTGTAACACATGTGGAAAATGTTTTTTGTCAAAACAATCACTTGCTGCACATTCTCAACTGCACACTGCAGAGAAGCAACACGGTGTACAAAAGGTGCTGTTCTAACTTTAGAGACTTTGAAAGAGCAAAACAAAAGTGTCAAACACGTGACATGAATTAAGCACATGAAATAATATTGTACAATATTAATTACATAGTACTATTGATTTATTTTATATGCATTTACTGAAAGCACTTATATAAACTTATCTAAACTTTGGTGATGTATAAATATGAGACATAAGATAGAATAATTGTCCAAAAGAATCTAATACAAATAATTATGCATTTTATTAATGATTTCATTTGTATTTTACATGCGCTGTCCCACTAATAAACTCATTTCTTATCTGGCAACCAAAAAGAAAATAAAACAGTTTACAGGTCGGATGCGAACTGTCACGTGGTTCATGTAGCTACTAGAACACTGGGTGCTACAGACATTACTTCATTATTAAAGAAAGGAACACACAAAACATTGTCTTTTTTTTATATAAGATATTGTTTAAGTTGATGTTTTATGTTTTGAAGGGTTCCTTGTTCATGTTCATTTACACAAAAAGACGAACTCGTAAAAAACAGTAACTTTTTTTATTTTCCGGTTTCTTTTTCATTCATATTCAAAAGGAAACTAAGTGAAACATACACATATGAATTTATTTTTACCTGCACGATTTTGCAAGCGGGCAAAAAACTTACATATTACGGACAGGAGCAAATAACATTTGTTTGTGGGAGCAGGACTGAAAAATGCATCTGCACTTAATACTATTTTTCTTGCATGAGATTTCTGTTCCTTCCCAGTACTCAGTTTTCTGCCCATCCCCTTTTGCCTATTTTTTTTGTGACAGTTGAGTCACTATTGCTCAGCTTGCCCTAATTTGGAGGGTTTTCACTGTTGCCTTTCGTTTTCATTTTACTGCAAAAAAAGGGCAGTAAAATGTTCCTGACTCACAAAAGAAGCTTTTAAGTGATGTTCAAATAGAGAACATCTATCATCAGTGTCCATGCAATGTTTTGCTTTTTGTGCATGTCTTTTTTTTTTATATATATTTGTTCCATGCAAGCATGTAGACACAAGTGACTAAAACGAAAAGTTAAGTTTTTCAATCAAGTGACAATGTACCAAATGTATTGCCTTACTTCATACTACTTTCCACTGTTACAAAACAGTTTGTATGGTAAACTAAATAGTATTGCCTCCAAGTCACTTGACATGACACTTTCTTGTAGAGGTTTTAGATATAAAAAAAAAAAGTGAATACAGATTTCCTTTTTTCCTGAACTGTGCTTTTATTGAAATTCATGATTACTGAATTTTTGTATAGTAGCCTTAAAAATCCTATTCTGTCTTTTATTTGTAGTGTTGAAGTTGAAGGGTTTGGATTTTGCCGTCATGCCACTGGCAACAGACATTACATATTTATTAGTATTAAAATATAAAGGCAAAAATAAGCAAAACAAAAACAATTTTAAACCATTTTAGCACTTTACTACGTTCTTATTGTCAGCCGACCCTCTATTCATTCCTCTGCAATTTAAACACCAAACAATTTTTTTATTTAACACATTCGAATTTGCAGCAGATCTTTGAATTAAGAAAGGCCCACAAATTAAAGGCAGATAAAGATTAACACACCAGTGTACGATTGTCCAGCATCATTTAAACTACATATACACTTCATGTGAATTATACAGTTTGTGTAAAATTGCTCATAAACTGTCTGATCTTTTTTGAGATACTAGACAGATAGATAGCTAATTGATATTCTAAATAAAATACACACTCGCCATCTACTTTCTAAGAAACGTGTAAACTTGAACATTCATGCAGTTATCTAATCAGCCAATCATGATGCAGACAGATGTCAAGAGTTTCAGGTAATGTTCACATCAAACATTAGAATGGGGACAAAAATCTTTTAGTCTTTTGAACCGTATTTGTGACATGTGCTGGTTTAAGTATTTCTGATCTGAGATTTTTACAAAACACTCTGTAGAGTTTTCACAAAATGGTAAAAAGAAACCCTCCTATGAGGTCTGCAGCCTGAAACACCTTGTTGAAGAAAGTGATTAGAGGAGAAAGACCAGACTGGTCAGACAGAAAGTCTATAGTAATGCACATTTTCAGGTGAATTATTTTTTATACTGTTCAGTTCATGGCTGACGAGAGTAAACCCCAATGCAGTCTTCTGTTTGTGTGGGCCATCCACATCAACTTTTGCATGCTGAGATGCTTTTTTTGCATAAACATGGATGTAAATAGCAATAATTTGAGTTACTATTCCTCATAGCATAGCAGCTTGAACCTATCTGGCTTTTTTCCTCTGATGTTTCTTGTCTTTATGGGATTTCCACCCAAAGGGATTTCCAAACTGCTGCTTATATTTTAGTTTTTTAATTTTTACACCATTCAGTATACTGTATCTGCATAATTTCTGTGCTGTTTCTTACCACATGGTTGGCTGATGAGATCATCCATAAAAATTGTGTAGAACAAAACATCGAACGGAAATGTACATTTTGCCTTCCAAGTCCTTTATAAAAAGCCAAAATTATTCACAGTGATTGAATAACATTGAACCTGCTGATACTGACTACAAAAACACATCTTTTACCAATGTCCCATGTCAACATCTTTCATGACATTTAGATTGAAAACATCAAAATTTCAATGAAATATCTTGATTAAATACAGTTTATCCAAAAGCTGCCAGTACAACACCTGTGATGCATCATAAACCTGATTCTCTTAGACATACATACGCTATGCAATCAATAGTAGAATTCATTTTGATTTACATAATACCAGAATTAGATTTCTTGGCACACTCATAATACTGGTTATTATTAGGTTAATTTTAAACAAAAATACACTGAATATTTCATCTGTCAAACAGTAAAAGAAAATACAAAATCACACACACACACACACACACACACACACGAATCATCCCTGCATAGTGTACCTAATATTTGTAACACTGAAATTAATTGTATAAATTAACTATGGAGATATGAATACTGAACCAGATGAAATTTGCATTGATACTCTTTGGTCTTAAGTAGAAAAGTCTCTCTGAAGCTGACTGCAGGCAAATTTTCACGAAACAAGCTTATGTTTGCATGCAACCTTTTTGAGATGACTTGGCTTTCGTTGCATTGATATTAATAAATAATTTTAACAAGATCAATGCACTGTCACAGACATGACTAACACCTGATGACCTGAATCAGGGCATAGAAATCAGAAATGCTTTTGAAGCCTTCCTAATATCATCTTGTGGATGCAGAACACATCTGAGTAAGCAATATTAATATTATTCATGCACTGAAATAAAAGTGCAAGCAAAATGCATAACAGTACAGGTCTCAATTTAAACTGATTTTAATCTCGTTGAATACTAAATGGCACATAATTTTTTAAAGTCAAATAAAACAAATAAATAAATTAAAAAAACCAAGAAACTGTGAAAGGGATTTAAGGATTGATGATGAACCAATTAATAGATTAATTCATATAAAGCTATTTATGAAGGAATGCAAGTGTAGGCAGTCTTTAGATAGAAACAATTATGATTAGATACACTTATAATGAAATGCATTCAGTAAAACTGAAACTATTAAAACTTTGAACACTTATACCTTTTACATTTATGCTCTTGTCAGATTTATATAGAGAACCTGAGGAAATGCTTCTTAATAAACTTGCTGAAGAACCCATGGCATAAGCAGCTGGACTAAAAATTTTATATAATACAAACAAATATGCATGATAATTATGTCCAAATGCAGAACATGACATATTGAACAGCTTCTAATAATTGGAGTACCATGTCTAAGATACCAGGATTATGTACTTTTCCAGTCAGAAAAAAGCAGTTTCCTGTTGCGTGCCCTGGGCTAACTGTATATGCAGTACATACCTGTACAAGAACAACCACCTTTCTCCAATGGCCAACTTCTTGTCTATGAGGTTCAGTAATAAAACTAGTGTACCATCATGGTCCATCATTATCCTCCTCACTGATTATCTTGCTGACCTTTTCCACCAGCATGTCTGTATTGATTTTGGGAAGACCATTGTCCAATGGACAGCCTTCGACCAGACTGTTCATTGGTGTTGGGGGAACACCGGAGTCTTCTTCCATTACAGTGTCCTCACTGTCTTGCTGAGAGTCCCCCTGCTCTTGCAAGCACTCATCGTCCAGCTCAAGGTCCTCCAGTTGTTCCATTTTCCTCTCTAAGTCTTTAAGGAAATCTGAAATGATGGGTAACACCTTCTTACGTGAGGCCTGTACGTTACCCTGAACATAGGCCTTCAAATCTGTATATGGACTGCTCATGGGTGTGAGATTCAGATGGGGGCTCCTGGCTTTTTCAAGTGCTTTAATTACCTATTAAGAAAGAAAAATACAGTATCCCAACATTTTCATATATACATGCTGTCCCAATGGATGGGTAAGATTGTATAAAGATGTATATAGAGAAATGTATGGTGGCTTTGGGAAAACCCTTTTTGGGGCATGACATTAACAATCATTTGCATAGCAAGATTTTAGGTATCTTTTTAGCAGTCTGACCAACCTGTTTGTTAAACTGTTTTCCTACCCCCCCAAAAAATGAATAAATAAATAATTACTTATGCATTATTTCAGTGAAAAAGATTAGATGTGTTTTCCAGACTGCCTCACAAATAATGGATTTTATCTAAAACCAGAAATGCAGCAAAATAAACAAGATGACTAATCAAAATAAAATAAATTGTCTACTACACAAATTGTATACTACATGAAGACATAATTTAGAGTGTTCTGGCAGACAGAAACCATACTGATGATTTCCGAATAGAAAGTGTTGCTTTTATTTTGCTGCCACAGAGATTTTCTAGTCGCTGGCAAGCCTCAAAAATAAAGAATACAAAAGAATTTTAACAAACAAATGACTCAATGATTTTTTTTTTACTCAGGATAAAAACCAAAACAAAAATAAAAACATTACTTTTAAATGTTAAATATATGTATGAGAAACGGTGAGATGTAGTATGAGAAACTGCTATGTGGTCTAAATTGAATGAGCTGTAGTGTACCTCATCCCTGTTGCGTGTGCTGGAGCTGTATACAGCAATCTGCCTAAAAGGCTCCTTATTGTCGATGAAAGAGATGGTCATGGCCACAACCACATTGTAGTTATGCTTATGACAGAATTCACAAAACTCCTGTTGCAGGTACTCTCGTTGCAGAAATGTCTAAAAAAACAGAGATTTTTTTTTATTTTATTTCTTTTTTGGGGGGTATAAAATGCAGGCCATTAAGTTGTCAATAAAACATCATCATGGGAGTTTATTTACAATTTTATATTTTAAATATATGTATTTTATATGTATGTTTGAAAAGTCCGCAAATAGTTTGAAATTTTAGAGCACAATAAAAATCATACTCACTGTATGGTATATTATTTTCCACCAAAATTTTTAATGACTTATTCTCCCAAGATTACTATTTTTTAACAAGAAGAGCAACATCTATAATGCATTCAGTATGCCTACATTCAAAAAGCAACAGTGTGAAATCGATTACCTCAAGTGTCATGTAAATAACACTGACGGCCAGTCTCAGATCTCCTCCTGATACAGTCTTCATGTCTTTTAACAACATTTGCTCTGTAGTAAGGCCTGTTTCACATGACACAAACGTATATTTCTTTCAACATTGTGGACATTGTACAACTGGTAACACTTCAATCTTGCCACAAAAAAAAAAAACATCTTTGAAAGAGACTAATTCTAAATATTCCAAATGTTGGTTACCAATTTTCTCATTTAAACTTGTTTTATGCCTGGCACATACCTGACACATCAAACATAGCGTTCTGTAGAGACTGAAAGAGAATGCTCCGAGGAGGGAGTTTAGGGAAGCGGCTCTCTAGAAGGATGACATACTGGCTGTCTTTTGGTGTGACTTTCCCAGCCTCAGGTGCCATATTAACACAGTCAGTGATAATCGTGCCTGACAACACACACAAAAAAAAATACAGATGATTTAATACAATTATTAGAAATACTTTTGGGAAATATATTTACTTTCACAACATTTAAGCTCAAAGAACTATAGAGAACCATAAAATGAAGTGCATATGATAAGATTAAATCCGTATTTTTGGTGGTTACTTGTCTATTTGGAATTGGTCTGTGTCCATGATAAGCACTCTGAGCTCATGCTGTTGATTTCAGACTAAGTAAACAGCAGACTGAGCTGTGAGTACATCCATTCATGTTGAAAATTGCTGCCATAGAGCCTGCTAATCAGCCATACTGTTTAATGACTACTGAGCCTCAAACAATCTGGCTATTTGCACTGAAGTCAGTGAGGCATCTACTTTGTTTTACCTATCTACTTTCTGTGCTAATTCTTTGCACTGTTCAGCAAGTTTCTTTATTTTATTAATGCTCACTGTGTTCAGGCCATTTTAAGTTAGTCTTCTTACCATACAAGAGCTGTGCCACCTGTTGGTCCAGCAGATCAGGTGCCTTCTGGACTATGCGCTCTGTAATCAAGGTGGCACAGGAACCCACAGTCTCCGTGGTTACTTGACAGGAAGGAGACAGAGTTCTATCCAAACGATGATGATCAATGACTTCCACCACAGCATTTTCCAGTGTTCTGTCAGCCCTGCACAGAGGAGATTGTACTATTTGCTCATACAATGTTATTCACTGCAGTTTTATTATCGATGTAGCTGTGATGGATTTAATTTGCAAATGTACAGGCAGCCACACAAAGCAAAACTAAATAATATCAGTCACGGCCAAACAACAAAACAAAAAAGGAATTAATAATATTATAACATGGCCACTACCACTCCAACATTACATTGCAAAGTGTTTTATTCATCTTATTCTACAGCCATTTGCTGATTGTTTAATTAAACAATAAGGCATACTTATTATTTGTCTATAGTGCCACTTGATGTAGAACATCTGGGACACAGGTTCCAGCTATCGATTATAAATGCTAACAGATGTTAACAGTGGTTCTATCATCATTTTTTTCCCCCCTTTTTTCCACTTTTGAAAAAAAGAAACTAAAAATGTAGTTTACCAAGACAATGCAAAAGTGTCTCTTTCTCTTAATGACTGAGTTAAAGTTAGGAAATTGACTTCTGATTCTTTACACAAATGACAGCTCACTATATCTCACTATACAAGTACTTTCTTCTTACTAATTACACATTTTAAACTTGTTTATGACATTGTATTATGCTGCAACTTTTGAAATTTTAACATTTTATTTTTCTAGACCCATTTCAATACATGTCATACTGTGTGTGGTTATGTATATGACAAATAAATATTTACATTTAATTTGCCAGTATAAGTTATTAAAGATTTTACTACAGAAACAATAATATTCCAAATCTATGTGCATTATGGTCAAAACTACGGTCAGGGCTACTTTGATAGAAAATGAATCCACATGTTCTGAGTAATCAAAAGCAAACATGGTGCTGAGGTGTAAAACACTGCATACATACATTTAACAAATACAGTTAGAGTACTGCATCCTCAAACAATACATTCAACTGTAAAGTTAATTGTGTAAAATAAAAATCAACAACAACATACTCTGGCAGAACGTTGTGGTCCACTAATGTGATGGTCAGATTTTTCAGGCTGTGCAAATCCACCTCGTCCCTGAACAGCAAGTAGTCCTGCGACAGGCCGCTCTCTCTCAGCAGAAAGGTATTGTCAGAGCGCAAGGGAAGTTCTGCCCTTGGAATGTTCAGCATAGGCACTACTGCTTTTCCAGAGTCTAAGGTCTAATAACCAAACAATGAGATTTCAATTATTTCCCAGCTTCATTATAGCAAAATCATGGTACATATTCTTCTTCAATATGAAAAGTCAAAATATCCCAAACCAAGACTAATAAAAACACAAGTTAAACTAAAACAAACTTTGTGATCTTCATTCTTTGGGGCATGGACGTTGTAAACCTTACGATTCTGCCCCATGCTGACATGATTGCATTATACTCTTACTGCAGATTTTTACTGTGGGACTTCTTTTAAACCTCTCATCTACAAGACATTTCTGTACACAGAACTACTGTTCACGAGAGGTTTTTTTCTTTATTGCACTATTCTGAGTAAACTCCAGAGATTTTTGTGAGGGAAAAAAAAATCCCATTTGCATCAATGAGTAGGTGTACAGCTGTTACCAATAAAGTGCCCAATCAGTGAATAAATTACCGACGTTCTCACCTTTGACAGAAAATAGGCAAAAGTCAGAGCTGATACCATGGAGTCAATATCACATGCCTCATTCCCCAGGACAACATGGAGCTGCCCAAAGCTGTTCCTTATGTGACCCTAAAAGAAGCACAAAAGAATTAATGAATTATAAATTTGATCTCAAAAACCTGCAATTAGTGTAGCTTGAAATGGCCAACCATTGTTTACTGAACAAATAAATAACAAATAGTAAAAGCATTTTCAATGAACAAAATTCACTCATTAAACATTAAATATCTGATGAGAAGGATTTTAAGGTCAGACGTAAATTTTACATTGAGTTTAATTTAAAAATGCATTATTTTGTTGAGGCAGTTCCTCAGACACTGATATAATAAACTCACTGGTTTATATCCATCTCACTGCATCTCTAATTGTAGGCTCTAAGAAAAGAATTCTGGTCAGATTTTCTGCTACACAAAAAGACAAACCATTAAATGTTAAGGGAGGGGGGATTCTTTTTTTTTTTTTTTTAACAAATAAGTGATTAGGTCTGAGATCCATACTTCCATGTGAACTCAATCCTGTGAGTACAGGGGCTGACTATATGATGTTAAGCTTTTCTCTATGTGACTATTCATTTGCACAAGATCTTTTTACATTTATGTAGTATTTATTTTCTTGGACCAAATTCTGTGTTCACAACTCATTATTCTCAGAGACTGTGGCCTTGTTCTGCATGTTGGACAGTATTTGGCAACCAACCGATTCCTATCAAGAAATCTAACAAATATGGGGGTATTAAGTTGCTCCTGTGCAAACTGGATTTTATACTGATGACAACATACATTGCTGGGGCTTATAATCTTAAAACAAAACAGTAGCTGTGGGAGTGTGAAAAAATTTATTTCTTTGATGCATTTCATATGTCTATTCACACTGTATGTTTCAATGCACAAAAAAAATCTGATCTTTATAATCCTTCATGCAATGGTCTTCCATTTTAAAACTATATTGAATGATATTTAGATAATAAAAAGATATGTTCAAATAAAAGCAAAAGGTTACACTACTATAAGGATAAGGATGATGTATAAAGAATGTACTGCTGAGTCAAAATAAAATTTAATTGCAAATACTCTAGGCATTCCCACTTTTAGCAGCCACCATGTACAAAGTGCAAGCAGTCCCCAGTAGAAGCCGCAGCCTTTATTTGTCGCATATACATAACAGTACGGTGTAATTCTATCCTTCGAATATCCCAGCATGTTAGGAAGTTACAGTCATTGCGCAGGGTCACCAGTCGGTGTCTTGTTTTTTTCAAACCTTTCATACTTTTATTGAAAATTATTTCAAATTTAAGACCTTGGTAAACGTGTTTTCCATGATTAAACCGTAAAGTCCCTTTTTTTTAAAAATCGAAACAGAATGAACATGACATGATACAAAAAGAGTCATATACACAATATGAGCAAAAGTTTTTGAACAATTTACACCCACTATATGGTTCTTCCCCAAAGTGTTGCCACAAATTCGGAAGCACAATATTGGACAGAATGTAGATTTCGCTTCACTGGACCTAAAAAGCCCAAACTGGTTCCAGCTGGACAGTGCCTGTGTGCACAAATCCAAGTCTATGAAGACATGTTATGTCAAGGCTGGAAAAGCTCAAGTGTCCTACACAAAGCCCTGACCTTTAAAAATATTCCCAGTGTGAGTAACCCAAACCCTGACCACGCTAATGCTCTCGAGTGAATAATCCATCTCCACAGCCACACGCCAATTATTACAATAAAAGTGGAATACATTTATAATGTTATGTTCAACAAGTACATGTGAATGTGATACTTAGATGTACACAATTTTTTAGCCATCTATCATATATCAAAGAACAACGAAATAAAATAAATAAATATAAATAAGAAATACAGACAAGATCTTGTACTCCACTGACATCTGACCCGACTACTTTCTGTACTCACCACAGATTTCACAATCCGAAAGATTTCTGTTCAGCCTGTGTAAATAATCAACAGTGGGTGCAGCTTTGAAATGCATGAGAAATAACCACTATTCATTTTCTGTTATCAGTAAATAGATGGACACAGTACAGATTCGTTAATCAACACAAGACAATGGCATCAAGCTGACACATTATGTATTGGTCTTTTACCCTTTGAGCTTTGGGTTAATATATTCATTACAAGTGGGCAGGTCAAATATTCATTTATTTAAAGATATATATATATAATAAATGCAATCCAGTAATACATACAATTCGTTTATTTGTCTGCTGTGATTCCCAGCATTGCAACAAAATACAAATATATCTCAGAACCCCTGGGGAAATGGGATCCAACCGTGTGTGTGTGTGTGTGTGTGTATGTGCTGGGGGCGGTTGTGTGGGTGTGTCTACCCACAGAGATGTGTCTAATCACCAGACCACACACTTTACTCCCCCGGAAGCAGAATTCAACGATGCGTTATCAAACATAAATAAGAAAAAGAAAACAAGAAAGAGGGAAAGCATTGCGTACATTGTCAAAAAATGTAATGATAATTTGCAGACGTTTGTTTGACCGAAAAGCAGCTACTTGGAGAAAAGTCTGGCAGATCTACTTATACAGCATTAAAAGTTGTAATACATCCACTTGTAACACCCTAAGCGTTGCTTTGTTGGGTACAAAGATCAACTTTTCTTCTCCAGAATTATGTTCAGCAGGTTTTATTCCACGCTCACCTAATATTAATACCTACACAACCCTATTTCCGTGCGACGAAAAGAAAACTGTGTGCGGTGTGAAGACCACCAAGTGACATTACATAAGTGAACAACACATACACATCGTGATCTTACCTTCAGCGCGTCCCGACACCCCTTTAAATATGTCTCCATTTTCGCACAGAGCCTAGGAATAACCAAGCAACGAGACGTTGTTGATGATTATGAATATGTCCTCTACTATCAACTGTGTTTGTGGAGTTTACTACCCCACCAATGCACTGCAATAGATTGTGCCGATTCACTGCTTTTCAGTTTAGGCAAACATAGGCTGACGTCATCACCGCGCGTCAGGGCGACATTCAGCCACGTGACTGTAACATAGAGAAGTGCAATAATATATGGTGGCTTGTGTTAAGAGTAGGGAGCAAGTGAAGAAGAGCTTAGAGAGTTGGAGAAAAAGGGAACGAAAGTCCGTAGGGGTAAGACAGAGTATATGTGTGTGAATGAGAGGGAAGGCAGGGGAGTGGTGCGGTTGCAGGGAGATGAGGTGGTGAAGGTGGAGGAGTTTAGGTACCTGGGTCAACAGTGCAAAGTAATGGACAGTGAGAAATGAAGAAAAGAGTGCAGGCAGTGTAAAGTAAGTGGAGAAGAGTGAATTGTGACAGAAGAGTATCTGCAAGAGTGAAAGGGAAAGTTTATAGGACTGTGGTGAGACCTGCGATGTTGTATGGTTTAGAGACAGTGGCATTGAGTAAAAGACAGGAGGTGGAGCTGGAGGTAGCAGAGCTGAAGATGTTGAGATTTTCATTGGAAGTAATGAGGATGGACAAGATTAGAAATGAGTTTATTGGTGGGACAGCACATGTAGGATGTTTTGGAAACAAGGTGAGGGAGGCTCGATTGAGATGGTTTGGACATGTGCAGAGGAGGCACATGGAGTATATCAGTAGGAGAATGCTGAGGATGGAGCCACCAGGAAGGAGGAAAAGAGGACGGCTAAGGAGGAGGTTTATGGATGTGGTGAGGGAAGACATGCAGGTAGTTGGTGTGAAAGAGGCAGATGTAGAGGACGGAGTAGTATGGGGACGGATTATTCGCCCTAATTGGAGCAGCTGAAAGAAGAAGGTCCTCTGGCAAATCTAACTCCAAAAATAAACCTGTTTACTTTTCCGACGCGTTATCTGTCGTTAGAAAATTAGGAGCATGATTCTTGTAAATCTTTAGAAACATAGTTAAGTGTTTCTATGTGCATTTCACACCCAGGCTTTCAGTGGTGTCCTACCTGAATTAATTTACTAATTTATTAATTTAATCTTAATACCATCATGATGATGCCACGGCTATAGAATCCATCAATATTATACAGAAACTCAGTAAAACATCTCATGCAGCGATAATTAGTCATTACTAATGCAAGAAACCCAATGAACACAATTCAACAAATCTCCTTTCACTGCAGCCACAGCTGCGCTGCATACACCGTCTCTAGCAGAAGCATCAATATTAACCTGAGAAAATTACCTTAGGTTTTTTTGTGATTTTTTTTTATTGCATTATGCTTTTCCTGGGGATTTGAAATAAAGGCAAATTGTGTTTTTGTAACACAATAGTATAAATGGTTCTTTCAAAAAAATCATAATTGTTTTGAACTGTGATGGCTGACCTTTCCTCATGATATCCAACTTTTAAAAAGTTTGAATTTAAAACATTAATGGACAGACTATATTAAAAAATAATCAGTAATTCTAATGAGTTTATGTGGGGCAGAGAAGGCCTTGCTGACTATGAAGACCTGCCACTGCTGATGTCCCACAAATAGTGCTACGTGATAGGAAAACACAACAGTAAGGCAAATAAACACTGTATATACAGGCAAATGTATGTGGACACCTGACAAGTTTATTTCTATAGCGCTTTTCACAAAAGACATTGTCTCAAAGTAGCTTTACAGAAATCAACAGTAAAGGTGAATGGTGTGTATTTATCCCTGATGAGCAGCCATGGCGACTGTGGCAAGGAAAAACTCCCTTAGATTTCATGAGGAAGCAACCTTGAGAGGAACCATCTCCATGCCAGAGCCTTCAAACACCCAAGGAGGTCCAGTGCCCAAACTCTACATGAAGTGGGATCCAATTGGCACTGGTAGATCTCTAGATGGTAAACTTTGTAATCATTTTGGCTGAGCAGTAACAAACACAACCAGGAAAACGATCAAGCAAAAAGCACAAAAAGGATCAGAACCAATTGCTATTATTAAAGACCAGATTTATCAAGTCCCCATAACTTACACAAATTTCTAATAGCTAGATTATTGAACGTATATATATATATATATATATAAATTATATATGTTCAAAATGTGATTAAGTGTATGAGAACAGCTTTTGGAACTGTTGTAGCGCATTAGGCCTATTAGGATGTTGCACAATATACTAAACCAAAGATCATTACAACAAATTGGTATAAAACACATTGGTTTTCTGTTTAGTTTTTTTTGTTCTTATAGATATTTATTTGTTTTTCATTTTGTGTGTACATCCAGATGACACGTTTGTCAGATATAAAAACATTTATAAAAACAGTTTATGATTTTAAAACATAATGACTACACATATGTCCCTAGGCTAAAACTGTGTAAAAAATACATCTTATGACTGTTAAAAAAAAAGCTTTTACAATACATTTAAATGTCCTGTATAAAACACGGTCATGAAGATAAGGATAAAATTATCCATTTGAATATTTTGTCTCTGATATGTATATGAAGAGTCTCAGGTCTATTGTGTATATATTAATTTGATCATACTATCTCCTAATTAGTTGTGTACTTGGGCTTGATCTATGAATGCTCAAAAATAATTCCCAAAGGCTAGGGTCTGGATCTAAAGCTTCTCAACGTAGTTCCCAGGAAACATGCCTTCTCTTCCCCTTAGACGACCATACCACCAACCTGATGGGTCTGAACAGAGAACAAACATAAGTGACCATAGGCAGACGAATGCATATATGCTGTTACATGTGTAATGTCTGCGATCCTTGTCAGTATTTTCTGGTGATTTTTACCTTCATTTAAGATATCTATAACGTCATTAGCATTAAAGCTGAGTTCATCAGTGTCCTGGGCATCATATGCATACAGAGCACGGCACTGTGGGGTGCGAGGTTTGGGTTTCGGTGCAGGCTTTTGAACCCCTGCACCAGGAACAGGCTTAACCTCTTTTGACATTCGCCGATGAAGACTATAGTGAATAAGTAAACAATGATAAAAGTATACATGGTGCAAGGTAAGAAAATCATTCTTAGCTCCTAGATGATAGCATATATATCATGTGATCTATATAAATGATGTAATCATCGATAATAAATATGCAATTTTCTTTGTTTTGTGATCACTGAATTAGTTTTGAGTAAAGAATGTAAAAAATGCCTAATTAATTTCCTTTTACCCTGCTACTCCCTGGTCAGGAACTTTCATGAATCCCAGATCATTGTTGCTCAGGGTCTGATTCTGTTTGGCCCGAGGACCATGGTATCGGGGAAGCGTGGGCTGATCTATAGTGGACTGCTGGCGCAGCAGGGATGCTCTGGAGTTGGTCTGACGGCTCCGGTTTGCCCCTCCTTGATTAGTGCGTGATGAGTGCTCTGAAATCAAATCAAAGGATTTTTTTTTTTTTTTTAACAACCCAATTTATGCTTAAATAAATGACGTCTCTTACAGTATCTACTTATAATGTCACAGTTTCAAATAGAAAAATGTTAATATAAAAAATAAATATATTAAAATACTTGAGAGAACATTTTTAAACTGTCTTTGAGGATTGATCATAGCCTTCTAATTTTGTTCCATATAAAAAGGTATTATTATATATATTTATATTTATTCACACACTACAGAGCACCATCTTTAAGAATGACCATCAACAGCATGCACGCAGAGAGAGCCGGAGAGGTAAACACGTTTACCATCTCGGAGCATGACGTGAGGAGGGCATTCAAGACAGTGAATACCAGGAAGGCAGCAGGACCAGATGGCATCACAGGTCGGGTTCTAAAAGACTGCACTGACCAGCTAGCACCCGTGTTCACTGAGATATTCAACCTCTCACTGGAACAGTCTGTTGTCCCCCCATTGTTCCTGTCCCAAAGAAACCCCAGCCCGACTGCCTCAACGACTACCGCCCGGTAGCCCTGACCTCAGTAGTGGTGAAGTGCTTTGAGAGACTGGTCAGAGACTTCTTCACTGCATCACTACCAGACACACTAGATCCTTTACAGTTTGCATACCGCCAGAACCGTTCTACTGAGGACGCCTTTGCTCATTTCCTCCACACTACGATGAGTTGGAAAACACACCTCATGGGTTGGAAATCACACCTCATCCACCCTCACCCTTAGCACTGGAGCCCCCCAGGGTTGTGTTCTGAGCCCACTGCTGTACTCACTATACAAATACGAGTGTGTGGCCACTTCCAACTCCACCACAATCATCAAGTTTGCTGACGACATAGTTGTGGTGGGCCTGATCTCCAACAACAACGAGACGGCCTACCTACAGGAGGTTAAAAACCTGAAGAGATGGTGCCAGGAGAACAACCTTCTCCTGAACGTCAGCAAGACTAAGGAGTTGATAGTGGACTTCAGCACGAAGCAGGAGCGGTCATACCAACTGCTAAACATCAACAGGACCCTAGTGGAGAGAGTGGACAGTTTCCGGTACCCAGGTGTTCAAATCACACAGGGCCTGTCTTGGTCCTGTCACACCAACACCCTGGTAAAAAAAGGCCTGGCAGCGTCTGTACCATCTGAGACGCTTAAGGGACTCTAAACTACCCTCTCAGGTGCTAAAGACTTTTTACACTTGTACCATTGAGAGCGTTCTGACAGGTAGCATCACTTCCTTGTGAAGGACCTCAGCCATCCCAACAATGGACTCTTTTCTATGTTGCGTTCAGGGAAACGCTTCCGCTCCGTGAAAGCAAACACCAGGAGAATGAGGAGGAGCTACTTTCCGCAGGCCATTCGGAGTTTGAACCAGGAAACACCCAGGATCTGAAAGCTGGTCCACTCTCTCCATCGCCACACTTTTCTGCAAATATTTTTCTTTCGAATTACAACACTTAAATCTCTGGACTGTCACTTTAACTGTGGACTTGCACAGCACAGTGCACTTAATACCACACCACACCGCACACAGTCACTTTAAGAACAATCGCATCAACCTTATGTGATTACTGTTTACTGTCACAAGCATACCTTGTATATACAAATTTACTCATATATCTTTATATATTTTATATCTTACATAGTTTATATGCTTTATTTATCTGCCTCTTTTTCCTTGTTTTATTTTTCTTCCCATACTATTCCCTCATGCCGGACAGTCATATAAAGCATTTCACTGCATGTCGTAATCTGTATGCATGTGTATGTGACAAATAAAATTTGATTTGATTATCCATTTTAAAGTCACCATAAAACTTGCTTTACTTGTATGTAATAAGCAGGAAAGCTTATTACCATTCCAGTTGTTTGGTACAGGATAAAGATTTAAAGCAGGTGATGAGAGTATTGTGAAACTGTTAAGATGAGTGAGTGAATCTCATCTTTGTAGATGAAAGTAACTACTTATGTCCAGTTTCGAATAGGACAAGGATGTTTTGTGAGTCAAGGTTTGTTCAATTAAGCTTGTGCATGTAATAATGGTCTCTTACCATTTGAGTATCTCCCTGGGTTCTGATTTCGTATGTATTTGCTCTTTCGCTTGTCCAGACGAGTGGGCCCTGAAGAGACAGAAAGCATTAAAATTCTACTTAAAAGTTGCATTTAAAAAATGTGATCATTAAATATAGATATAATAAATTTTTCGATGAGGAAGATGAGAGCAGCACTCCGAAGTGAATATACACAGAATGAATAAAAGACTCACTTGAGTTCTTGGGAAGACCTGGTCCAACACTCACAATTAGTGTCTTGTTACTCGGTTTGAGCACAACGTTATCTCCCTGGCCCACCTGAAACTGGACCTGCCGAGAGCCAGCAGAGGCAAACGGCCCCCAACCACCTTTTTTGACTTTAAATTCAAGTCTGGAAAGAGCAATAAATTTGACAAATTCAGTTCACATCTATATTAAAATTCATTCTAATGGTAACATCAAGTTGATTAAGTTAAACTACTGATTATAGTGTTTTATTGTTATTGAAAGATAAAAGTTATGTTTTATTATAACAAACACTGCAGTTATACATCTCATACACAAAGTCTATAAAATCAAACACTGATAAGAGACTTACAGGTTGTTGAACTTCAGTGGTAACTTCTTCTGAGTCCTTTCCTCGTAACGTTTGTAAAGAAGACTTAAAAACTCTGTTTTAAAGACAGACTCCATTACACTATCATATTGCTCCTCGTGCACAATGAAGAAGTCATCCTGCAGGGTGCTTTAAGGAGAGAAGTAGATGAAAGTAAAAATCATTGTGTGCATCTGTAGCAATATCAGAAATACTGATTTCATAAAAAATTTGAATCACTGATGTAATATATTTTATGATGTAAATGTGTAATGTTGACTAGCACAGAGTTAGCATGTGTACGCATTAGAGAAACTGTTTCAAGTCACACAAACACCATCGGTTATGTTTAACATTACTTGGAACAGACCCTTACATATAGCCAGTTTGATTACCGTGAGAATTTCAAATATCGGATTAGTTTTGGGTTTCCGTCCATTCTCTATATTTAAATGAGTACTGTATTCAAATAAAAAGGTCATTAGTGCAGCTCTAACATTTATTTATGATTGCTGTTAATATTACACAGGTAAAAGATGTGATGGTGTTTTAATTTTGTAAAAATAAACTGACATACCTCAGAGAAACAGACTGAATTTTCGCCAGCTCAATCTGCCTCTTGAGCACCTCTCGAATCTGTCCCTTTTCTGGGCCTTGCTTTACTTTTTCCCGACCAATCAAGTAGAGGAACTTGGATGTCAAGATCAGATCACGCTTGACAGTCTGTGAATATTGAGTGAGAATACAGAAATAATGCCTTGTAACAGCAGAATCAACAAGGTTGTTGCTACTCTGATAAAAAAAAAAAAAAAAAAAAAAAACGTTATTATACCTTAAATCTGCGATCATATTTCACCACCACATCAGCAAATTCAATCCTTTCCCTGCGACCGACAAATTGCCGGATCTCAGGGCGACTGTCTGTGCCAATGTAGTCACCCACAAAGTTCCGGTTCAAACTGTTTTTCCGCCGCTCCTTTTTATTTAACAGGATGTCAGATGCTGAAATGACAAGAGCCCAGTTTTAAAACGTGACTTAAGGGATTTTAGGAAGCAAAAATACGATTAAGAAACAATCGATTTTAGAGTGAATGATGTTACCTTCCTCTCGCATCCGGACATATTTGCGAACTGCTATATGCTTACGCCAGGCTTGCTGGATGACCCGAGCAAATCCATTATACTTTCTCTCCCTCATCTCTTCCAGAAGAAATAGCTACAGGAGACAGTGGCTGACTGAGTGATGCACAACTTTAAACCATCATTACTCTCAATATGACTTGCTAGTCAAGTCTTTTGTTCCTGAGAGTTTAACTAATAATAATAGAAGAAACAACAACTAACCTAAACAGCATATCCACTAAACATTATAAAATAAAAGCTTTAGCAATCAATAATCTCTTTATTAAACTAACTTTAAAAGTACCTGAAGATTCCTTATTCCCTTTTATGATACTGAATTACCTCAATATATTATCACATGCCCCCACTGTGCCAAACATAAATGTACCGTAATTTGCAGTATCTACTTATAATGTCACAGTTTCAAAGAGAAAAATGTTAAATATAAAAAATAAATATATTAAAATACTTGAGATAACACTAAATATTTAAATGGAACATTTTTAAACCGTCTTTGAGGATTGATCATAGCCTTCTAATTTTGTTCAATATAAAAGGTATTATTATATATATTTATATTTATTCACACACTACAGAGCACCATCTTTAAGAATGACCATCAACAGCATGCACGCAGAGAGAGCCGGAGAGGTAAACACGTTTACCATCTCGGAGCATGATGTGAGGAGGGCATTCAAGACAGTGAATACCAGGAAGGCAGCAGGACCAGATGGCATCACAGGTCGGGTTCTGAAAGACTGCACTGACCAGCTAGCACCCGTGTTCACTGAGATATTCAACCTCTCACTGGAACAGTCTGTTGTCCCCTTAATGCTTCAAACAGTCCACCATTGTTCCTGTCCCAAAGAAACCCCAGCCCGACTGCCTCAACGACTACCGCCCGGTAGCCCTGACCTCAGTAGTGGTGAAGTGCTTTGAGAGACTGGTCAGAGACTTCTTCACTGCATCACTACCAGACACACTAGATCCTCTACAGTTTGCATACCGCCAGAACCGTTCTACTGAGGACGCCATTGCTCATTTCCTCCACACTACGGTGAGTTGGAAAACACACCTCATGGGTTGGAAAACACACCTCATCCACCCTCACCCTTAGCACTGGAGCCCCCCAGGGTTGTGTTCTGAGCCCACTGCTGTACTCACTGTACAAATACGAGTGTGTGGCCACTTCCAACTCCACCACAATCATTAGGTTTGCTGACGACATAGTTGTGGTGGGCCTGATCTCCAACAACAACGGGACGGCCTACCTACAGGAGGTTAAAAACCTGAAGAGATGGTGCCAGGAGAACAACCTTCTCCTGAACGTCAGCAAGACTAAGGAGTTAATAGTGGACTTCAGCATGAAGCAGGAGCGGTCATACCAACCGCTAAACATCAACGGGACCCTAGTGGAGAGAGTGGACAGATTCCGGTACCCAGGTGTTCAAATCACACAGGGCCTGTCTTGGTCCTGTCACACCAACACCCTGGTAAAAAAAGGCCTGGCAGCGTCTGTACCATCTGAGACGCTTAAGGGACTCTAAACTACCCTCTCAGGTGCTAAAGACTTTTTACACTTGTACCATTGAGAGCGTTCTGACAGGTAGCATCACTTCCTTGTGAAGGACCTCAGCTATCCCAACAATGGACTCTTTTCTTTGTTGCGTTCAGGGAAAAGATTCCTTATTCCCTTTTATGATACTAAATTACCTCAATATATTATCACATGCCCCCACTGTGCCAAACATAAATGTACTGTAATTTGCTCAGAACTAAAATAAATCTCTCAGGGATAACAATTAGAGCAGTGAGAGAGGGACATGGCTCAAATTAGGGAGCACTTAAAAAATTATTACAAACAAAAATTACCAGCTAAATACGAAACTTACTGATTCTGGGGCCTTAATGAATATCTTGCTCTTGCCCAGTTGGTACTGGTCTGGCTCCATGTTGACTGACCTCAGAAGGTGCAGGACGCCCTGTTTTTCATCGCCACGCCACTGTGGATATGTCTCCTTAGTCAGGATTGCGTATCTGTGTGCAACAGTCTTTGTTAGTTAAAAGTTGAGTGTTTGTTCAAAAGCTACCCCAATGGTTAAGTGTTTCTGGGGTTTTCAAAGTGAATATTTGTGAAGTTTACCTCTGTAAGAACTTCTTGAAAGCACGGCGGAAGGCATAGCCAGCTCTCCGTACACGGATATTTTCCCGCAGACCCAGATACTCCACTTGGTGCTTCACTCTACTCTCCTCCCAGTCCCGTGGTTTCTTGGTCTCGTTGGGTTTGATGCAGCGGATGTAATGGGGAGTGCACTTCATCAGTGTATGCACCAAATTATTGGCCTGTTTCTACAAGAGCAAGAGCAATGGATAATTAATCGGTTCATTTGTGGAATTTAGTTTTTCTTTTTTGATTAAAGACTAACCTTGATCTTGGCGCCCGCAGTGGTGGGTCGACCCTTTTTCTCAGCCTCAAGATTTTCTGGGAAAAGGTCTTGAATAAAGGCGCTATTTGCAAAAAGAAATTTTTGAAGTGAATTTCTTTTTAATTATTAAAAAGACTACAAACGTGTATCATTATAACTTTTATATACAATATTTCATAAAATTGAGTACACTCCTCACATTTCAGCAACCATTTTAGCATTTTTTGTATATACCACAGGATGTTCAACATGGCACCTCAAAAAACTCTGAGGATTTGAGAATAAAAATTGTTGCTCTCCACAAAGGAGGCCGAGGCTATAAGATGATCAGTAACACCCTAAAACTGAGTATCAGTACAGTGGCCAGAGTCATACAGAGGTTTTCCAAGACGGGTTCCAGTCGGAAAAGGCCTCGCAAGGGTCCATCAAAGAAGTTAAGTCCTTGTGCTGTGTGTCAGGTGCAGAAGCTGGTTTAAAAGACAGACACAAGTGCTGCCAAGATTGCTTTAGATGTTGCAGAAGCGAAAGGTCTGCTTGTCAGTGCATGATCTTCGTCCCAGAAGGGAGCCTCTTCTGAAGCTGGCTTACAAAATGCAGTTTGCTGAAGACAACCTGTCCAAGAGCATGAATTACTGGAACCATGTACTGTGGTCTGATGAGATTAAGATAAACTTGTTTGGCTCAGATGGTGTCCAGCATGTGTGGCGACGCCCGGGTGAGGAGAACCAAGAAAACTGTCTTGCCTACGGGCAAGCATGATGGTGGTAGCATCATGGTCTTGGGCTGCATGAGTGCTGCTGGTACTGGGGAGCTGTGGTTCATCTATTCCAACATGTACTGTGACATTCTGAAGCAGAACATGACACCCTCTGTTCTAAAACTGGGCCTAACGGATGATTTCCAACATAATAACGACCCCAAACATACTACAAAGATGACAACTGCCTTGCTGAAGGTGATGGAGTGGCCAAGTTTGTCTCCAGACCTGAACCCTATTGAGCATCCTCAAGTGAAAGGTGGAGAAGCACCATGTGTCTAACATCCAGCAGCTCTGTTATGTCATTATAAAGGAGTAGAAGAGAATCCCAGCAACAATCTGTGAAGCTCTGGTGAATTCCATGCCCAGGGGGATAAAAGCAGTGCCGGATAACCATGGTGCTTACACAAAATATTGACACTTAGGACACAGCGTTGACATGTTCACTCACGGTGTACTCACTTGTTTCCAGCTATTTTGACAACAATTGCTGCATGTTGAATTATTTTTAGAGGACAGTAAATCTGTACTGCTATACAAGTGGCACATTGACTACTCTAAAGAACATCCAAGTTTTATTTCTATAGTATTGTCCCTTGACAAGATATACGAAATTGTTTGCTGAGATGTGAGGGGGGTACTCACTTTTGTAAGATACTGTACACACACATATATATATATATATCTCTCGAACGATCGAGAGGGAGAGAGCGCGAGAGACGTGGACGACAGATACCCAGCATGTACTAGGTATCCAGTATCCAAGTACTATAATTGATTATGGTTATGTCTTTTTATCATTTCTTTTTTTTAAGACTTTTGCTTAATCAAGTTAGTTTATGTGAAAAAGACTCTACTGTTACTCTTAACACCAATCTTTCAATAAAACGAAATTAATGAGTCAAACATTGATTGATGTCTATTACACTTATCATGAGCCAAAAACCTTCTTTTCAACGACTTACAAAAAAAAAAAATCCTGCAAATAATTCTTTCATCATTTATTCCTCTCAAAATGTTCTGCTTGATGTTGAACTGATGCTGAACTGTAGGTTGGTGCTAATTAAATACCACCATTGGCGCTTTTAGCTTAAATGATGCCCTGGGTGAACCACGTCACGACCCAACGTCTCCCCCATTGATTAGTTTCAGCTTTGAAAAGCTCAACTCTGCTTCAGCGACTGTCACTGAAGAGTAAGACACATTCTCAGGGCAGGCATGTTCCTAATGTTTTTTTTTTCTTATGCACATCAATGCTTTAGTTGCTTGAACCCGGTAATTACTGCTTGCAGCAATATTTATAACAATAATAATAATAATAATAATATTATTATGCAGCACCAAGAACAGATTAAGAAAAAAATTACATTCCCACAAATAAGTTGGAGAATTAAAGTCATTAATGTTTACAAGCATTTCTTGACCTGTGATCTTTATAGAATTCGATCATTTCAAAAGTAAAGACTGTTGAAATTCATCAAATCCAAATAATTTTCTCAAATTTTCAAGGTTCTCTCAAAGCCCAGAAATTAGCTCTAGTGAGCCATACTTACAATTCACTACTTTGCATTAACTCGATGATGTCATTGAAGAGCACATCTCTGTTCCTCTCACAAAAGCCACTCACATTGTATGATACCTACGAGAAAAATAAGCACCATCACTTGCGTAAATCTGTTGACACTAATCTGGTAAGCAGTAACATTTATTTTTCAATCGCTTGTGTCAAAACAACAGTAACAGAAATAACTAATTAAGAAAAACAAAGGCATACTAGTATTTACTACATTATGAGCTTTTGTTTTGCCATTTTGAATTAAATTAATGTGCAGGTAAAGCAGTGCATTTCACTGGTGTGAGTACAAGAAAAAAGTCTTATTAAATTTTTACATGGGAATTTACCAAAAAGCAAAAATTATATATTAAAAACTGTGCATTTCTGATAAAGCTTTATACAGGTATTAGGTTTTTTTTTTGTCCAATTTTTTTCAACCTACTTAAAAAGACAATTTAATAAATCTTGCTTTAAATAGTTTGGACTGAAGGTATAAAACATTTTCTTTACACATTTTGAAGCACTAAAATTATACCAAATATTTGGAGGAACATAAAAAAAACAGCTTTTAAGAAATTTAAATAATAAAGAGCTTTTTTTAAAATAACATTTTATGCAAGATAAATTAAAAGTGGGTTCTTTGTGTACTTTAATGTACTGCTTATATAATGTATCAGATACTAGTATATGGCAAGGACTGCATTAGGGGCTTCTTACCTTGCCTGCATAGTGATGCACTATGAAACCCTTGTTCCAGCTGTTAAAGTGTTCGTGAGAGCTGATCTGCGTCTGCAACTTCTGAATCAGAGTTTGATCTGCACCCTCACCCTTGGCATGCATGGTAGCGCAGACATCATCCAGAATGCTCATGATCCCCAAAGGATTCTAGGAACATCAGAGGGCAAGTATTATTTCGTGATGCGCAATTAAATGTCAATTTCATGACAATAGGTTTCTAAATATAACAAAAACTCACCACTTTGGACTCAATTAAATCGCATACGATTTTATTGTTAAAGTAGTCAATTGGGGTCCATTTGATTCCTTCTTGTACATACTCTTCCTGTAAACAGAAATAGGAGAAATGTAGATAATCTCATCCTATAGACTTAAAAAGAGACACTGTGGTTTATGTTAAGATGCAAAAAAGTGCTGCTGACCTGCTCAGCCTTCAGAGTGAGCTCAATGAAAATCTGCTGAAGCTTCTCATTCACAAAGTTTATGCAGAACTGCTCGAATCCATTTTGCTGAAAATAACACAAATAAGATGAACACACTGCTTGTTAAAATAAAATGCAGTTTCATTGTTCAATTAACACTTTCTTCTGTACTGAATGATAAATTCGTACCTGGAAGATTTCAAAGCCGTAAATATCCAGAACACCAATATTGAATTCCTCGTGGTCCTTTTGCATGGCTTTGTTTATTGACTATATGGAACAGAAATGAAGAGTAATGAAATTATGAGAAAAAACACAACATAAATTTTCTCGTACAATATGACCTGTATTTCCAGCATTGTGTAAATTATATATATATATATATATAGCAAATCACAAAATGGATAAAGATGTAAGTTTTTTAATGAAAAGTTCTCAGCAATACTGGAATACAGATTTGATGAATAACTTATAATTCATCTAAAAAGTGTAAATTACAAATATTTATTCAAAGCTGAAGACTTACATCAACGAGGAAGTCAAAAAGTCGGGTATAGAGTGCTTTTGACAAAGCATCGCGTGAAAAACAGGCCTGCTCTGTGTTCAGAGTGACAGAAATGCTCTCAGTCTTGCCTCCCCATTTACTGTCCATGATACGACTAGTCAGTTTCTTCTTCAAGCCATCCTGAGATATTCCCAAAAGATAGGATGGGAAAGCAAGAACTACACAAGATTGATGGAAAAGCAAAAATAAAATGTCAGAATGTGGGGATCTTTAGAAGGGAAGAAAACTAATGAGTAACGATTCACCTTAAAATACAAATGCAATTCACTAAATAAAGGACAATGTTAGTCACTGTGGTGTTGTCTTTCATTTAGGTCAAAATAAAACTTTTAAATGCATTTTTTTTCTATTTTCACCTTTGTTGGTAACCAGACCAGACTTTAAAATATTACTACAGTCGAACCCGGTTATCTCGACCTCGGTGAACTCGACAACCCTATTAAGTCGACGTTTTTGAAGTGGAACCGCCAAATTCTCGCTTTGTCTTAGCATTTTTTATCGGTTATGTCGACGTATATGTTTTTTATGTCGACTAATCCTGATATCTCGAGCACAAGGGGGGAAAAATTTGCCAATTAACGTCAGTTATCTCGATCGGCACTGTGCAGCCGCAGAAGAACTCGCGAAAGTGGCGGAAAAATCAAGCCTTACAGCTGCTACAGGTGTTGTATTGTATACTGGTGAATCTCTGCTGTTAGTTAGTGCACATATGCCTTTTGTTGTTAAATGTTATGCGATTAACGGGAGGTGAAAGCCGCGCATGATAGGAACGCAGCGCGGAACGTGAGATGAGCAGCAAAAGCATAGAATGAACAACGGCAGGATCGGGGGGGTCCGGGATGCGCTTTGGGAAGAAAAGCGCAGCCGTTGAGAGAGTGCCGGTGGGAAGGCACGTACCGGGATACGCATGAGCGCCGTGAACCAACATATACCAACAATAACGGACAGTGAGAGTGTGGAAGTTTAAATAGGAGCTGGTGATGATGCTAAACGAGCACCATATGTGCGCGATTGAAGCTGGGCGCTTCAGAGAAAGCGGCCGAGAAAGCACCTGCTACGCCGAAGGGGGCGTGGCAGGTGGATTGCTGACAGTTAACAAACATGTACTGTATGTACAGTACATTTTTATAGCATGCCTTTTTCAAACGAATCGCGGCAACGCTGTTGTGTAAAAAAACTCTCCAAAAACACGTGCATGCACATTCTCATTTATTAACGCACATCATGTACATAAAGAAATTTCAAGCACGTTAATATATTGCCGCCATATTGATTTTCGTTTATCTCGATCATCGGTTACCTCGATGCTTTTTGGCAACCCCCTAGGACATCGACATAACCTGGGTTCCACTGTACTATACTTTTCTGGTTGTTGCTTTTATATGTGGAAGTGAAACATATTTTAAAATGGTAAGGGTGACTTTGTTTAAGGCTTTCCCAGGCTGCCACACATCAATACCTAACAACAGTGCATTGTATACACAAAGCCACAGTTATACAGCTAAGCAACCACAGTGACTCCTGTCTTTACTACTGCAAGTGTGTACATACATACATACATACATATATATAAAATAGGTACTGTGCAAAGGTTTTAGGCAGGTGTGAAGAAATGGTGGAAAGTAAGAATTCCTTCAATAATATATATTTTAGGTGTTTAATTTTATAAATTTACAAAGAGAACAGAGAAAAAAATATTAATATTTATCTCAAAGTAATTCCAGACAGACTCGATGATTTTGAGATCAGTGCTCTGTCAAGGCCAACTGATCACTTTCAGGATTCCTTGTTCTTCTCTACACTGAAAACAGTTCTTATAGTTCTATATCTTAATAATATTCCCTGTATGTTTGGGGTTGTTGCCCTGCTGCAAAATAAATTTGGTGGCCCAATCGGACAACTCCCTGATGGTATTCTTCTGTATTTGTCAGCATTAAGGACACCATTAATCTTGACCAAATCTCCAACTCCATTTGCAGAAATGCAGCCCCAAATTGCAAGGAACCTTCACCTTGCTTTAATGTTGCCTGCACACATTTGTTATTGCACCACTTTCCAGATCTTTGCCAAATATTACAGATTTTGACTCATCACAATCGGCAACCTAGTTCTTATGTTTTAATGCATAGTTGAATTGCTTAGCTTTTCCACATAGGAGGTGTGGCTTTTGCTACACTTCTACTAGACTTCTACCAGACAGCAAATGAGTATACCTGGGTCCAACTTGATTCATCCAGTTTTGGAGATCTTCCAATGTTGTATGGAAGTAAGCAGGATATGTCTTTCAGCCACTGCATTAGGTTATATAGTCGTAAACGTTGCCAATTTTTTTGAGCTTCTTCCAATCTTGAAATCTCAGTCTGCTTCGAAATCTTTGTCTGGGAGAGACCTGGCTGATGCAGTATAACTACACTGTGTCTGTTTCTGTTTCATTTAATGACTTTGTTCAAACCTACATATTAAATTGATGATCATTAGCACCTTACCAATATAATTGGCTGATCATACATCTGATCCTACAAAATCCCTGAATTTGTATAAGTGTAAGAATTGAGAATTGAAAGTATTTGACACAAAATATTGACTTAATTTTGATTTTTCTTCTGTCAGCTTACTTTGCATTTTATAAAGTGTAACAAACACACACACACACACACACACACACACACACACACACACACACACACACATATATATATTATATATCATTAACATCTCTATTATACTTACAATCTTCACTCTCCACCATTGCGTAGTTGCCGTCTTCTCTGAAATTGATATTGCCCAAATGAAGAATCCCTGCCACAATCTGCAACACAGCATCTTGCTCGTCCAAAGACAAACCTATAACTGACATGGCCTCCTAAACACACAGGAAAGACAAATGGCAAATATTAGTAATGTTAAATAGTTTTGCATAAACTAGTTAGTTTATGTAAGCATTAATTAGTTAAAATATTGTACAAAGACTACCATAGTGTCAGAGAAATCCTTCTTGTCATTGATGTCATCCACAGTGTAGGTACCAGATTGGTTCATGTAAAAGTAGTAGTCAGGAGAAGTGACACCCAAATTTTCCCTCTGCTCTTCGGAAGCCCCTGTCAAAAGCTGTAGAAATCACAAGATTACATTTAGATTACAGAGATTACATTTTTCAGGGACCTTAAACATCCAAAAAAGCATAAACAGAGAGGGGCTAACATTTTTTAGATTAGTACCGTTTAATTTTATTTATTGATTTATAATTTTTCAAAGTTCTAATGCTGCAATATATAATTTTAAAGAAGGTACATGAAACCCATCTTACAATTTTTGAGGACTAAATTCTTTAACAATTTCTAATTTGATCTTTTATATTAATACTACAATGCAGTGCACTACATAAACAGAAGAGCAGATTTCAAAGCTTTACCTGGTAATAAATATGAAAATTTCTTTCCCCGTGGTTTTGAGACACAACCCTGGACTTCTCCAACAGGAAGTTAGAGATTTTTCCACCATCAGGCTCTCCCCCTCGGCTAAACTGGATCTCAAAGTATTTTCCCTGAAGGAACACGTGGTAGATTATGTTAATGTCAAGGAAATAGGCTGCAGTCTAAAATCTAATGCCCACACTCACTGGTACAATGCCCTAATGTACATTAAAACAGTTTCTGTACTTTCACAACCCTGTAGATCACTCTCTTGACAATCTTTATAAGAAATAAAAAAAAAAAAAAAAACACACACAACACAACACTAACAAGTCTTGACTTGTTAAAAGACAGTGTGCTGTTAACACTAGCCTGAAGGTTTTGGAACTGGAATGCATAACAAATCTTAATGGAAGTGCTGCAAATGTAATGTGCCCTTGTGTAAAGGTGGAGGCCTTCTGAATAATTTAAAATAAATCCACTAGATCATAACATACAGTCTGGAAATAAGAGATTCTAGAGTTTAGAATTATCTAGTAGCTCGACTTACAAAGCGACTGGAGTTGTTATTACGCACTGTCTTGGCATTCCCAAACGCTTCTAGCAGAGGGTTAGACTGAAGGATGATGTCTTTGACATGCTGAACAGACAGACAGAGAGAGAGAGAGAGAGAGAGAGAGAGAGAGAGAGTGAGAGAGAGAGAGGGGGAGAGAGAGGGAGGCAATGAGACACTTTATTCCACAAGATCATGACAATGCAAGATCAAGCTTATAATTTTACATCATTAAGTAACCAATAGAGAGAATAAAGTACAAATTAGACTCTGATCAGAAATAAAAGGCTACACATTGAAGTGGAAAGCATTTAAAAATAATTATACAAAATTACACCTTATAATCATTGTATTCCAAATGCTTTCCAGCTCACCACATGCATTAGAATACACTAAATAAAAAATTAATAAATCTTTACTTGAACTTTAGGTCCACCTCCTGAAACTTTGGAGATGTAACTCATGATGTACTTGGCTGCTACTGTCTTTCCTGCTCCACTCTCTCCACTAAAACCATTATGTAAACACACACACACAAAACACACAATAATCTACTAATTCAGAAAGAAGTGCATTAGAAAAGTTCAAGGGTTTCATGTCTCCGTTACTCCAAACAACGGATCCAGTTTACAAGATAGCCATTAAACAGATTATAAGCAGGGAAACACTGAATCTGTGCAGGACTGGTGTTAAGAACTGGAGTAAAATGATACGGACCTGATGATGACACACTGGTTCTCCCCATCAATCATCATGTTGCGATACATGTTGTCAGCCAAAGCATAAATATGTGGTGGATTCTCATACTGTGCCTAGGATGGAAGCATTCAGAAGGAAATCAGATTTAATCACTACCTAATCCATTTCAACATCAGATTAATAGAGATCCCTAGACACAAATTGTGGTGATTCATCTAATTTAGGAATTGAAACTTGAATAACCAAGTTAACACTCATCTGTACAAACTGGCTCTTAAAAGGAAAATGGGTGGAACTACACAAAGAGAAAAATCTCTCCAGTCACATTTACAGCACAGTTTTAGTCCCACACACATTCATATTTTAACTTCACCATGCACAGTACGACAAGTTTTGACATGAAACCCCACCACTCTGGCTTCTCCAACTCAGTCCTGCCCTTATTCTCCTGCTATTTTCACTGAGCAGCAGCTTGGCATTACATCCTCTTCATTCTTCTGATTATAAAAACACACTTCCACGTATAACAACATTAATCATTGTAAATAATTGGCAACATTAAACAAAGGCAACTTTTACTCACAGCTCCCTGATACAGCTCCACTTCACGATCAGTAAAATATGGCAACTGTTTAAAAGGGTTTATAGAGATCAGCACAGGGCCAATGTATGTCTGCAGACTAGTAGTCAAGTCCCTTGTAACAGATAATGATATATTTTGATGATTATAATGTATGTTTGATGTTTGGCCTTCAGGTTCACCACATCTATTTGTTCATTCACTATTTTGATTATTTGTCTTCACTAATTAGTCTCTTCATCATAAGTGTTTTATCATCATTAGGTGGGATAAGGGACATGTACAGACCTGTAGTAACTACAGGGGAATAAAGTTGATTAGTCACACCATGAAGTTATGGAAAAGAGTAGTGGAAGCCAGGCTGAGAGAAGAGGTGACCATCTGTGAGCAAAAGCATGGTTTTATGCAGAGGAACTACGGATGCAATATTTACTTTAAGAATGTTGATGGAGAAGTATAGAGAAGTTCAGAAGGAGTTGCATTGTGAGTTTGTGGATTTAGAGAAAGCGTACAATGGTGCTGAGAGAGGATTGTGGTATTGTATGAGAAAGTCAGTTGTGTCAGAGAAGTATGTGAGGGTGGTGCTGGACATGTATAAGGACAGTGTGACTGCAGTGAAGTGTGCAGTAGGAATGACTGGTTCAAGGTGGAGGTTAGACTGCATCAGGATCTGAGCCCTTTCCTGTTTGCAGTGGTGATGGACAGGTTGACAGACAAAGACTGACAGAAGTCTCCCTGGACCATGAAGTTTTAGAAGATATTGTGATTTTTGGTGAGAGTAGGGAGCAGGTTAGGAAAAGACTGGAGAGGTGGAGATATGCACTGGAGAGAAGTGGAATGAAAGTGAGTAGGAGTAAGACAGAGTGCATGTGTGTGAATGGGGCAGCGGAGTGGTGCGGTTGCAGAGAGAAGAGGTGGTGAAGGTGGACGAGTGTAGGTAGCCAACAGTGCCAAGTAATGGAGAGTGCGTTAAAGTAGTGAAGAAAAGAGTGCAGGCAGGGTAAAGTGAGTGGAGAAGAGTGATTTGTGATAGAAGAGTATCTGCAAGAGTGAAAGGGAAAGTTTATAGGACCTGCGATGTTGTATGGTTTAGAGACAGTGGCATTGAGTAAAAGACAGGAGGTGGAGCTGGAGGTAGCAGAGCTGAAGATGTTGAGGTTTTCGTTGGAAGTGACGACAATGGACAGGATTAGAAATTAGTTTATTAGAGGGACAGCGCATGTAGGGGGTTTTGGAGACAAAGTGAGGGAGGGGCGATTGAGATGGACATGGATTGAATATGTGCAGAGGAGGGACATGGAGTATATCAGTAGGAAATGCTGAGGATGAAGCCACCAGGAAGGAGAAAAAGAGGAAGGCTAAGGAGGCAGTTTATGGATGTGGTGACTGAAGACATGCAGGTAGCTGGTTTAAAAGAGGCAGATGAAGAGGACAGAGCAGTATGGAGACGGATGATCCGCTATGGCGACCCCTAATGGGAGCACACACACACACACACACACACACACACACACACACACACACACACACACACAAAACTACGGGCGGTTTTCTGCATGTGCAAAACCAGTTAGAAGGATACAAAAATGAAATCATCCGTATATCTTTTCTTGAGGTTGTCTGTGATGGCTTCCTCGCTGATTTTGGCGAGTAGGACCATGTCGTCCACCCCGCTGACCTTCACATTTTGGGTTTGCCAGTGATATCGATCTTTACTCCCCTGAAAAACAGTGTATAATTTATAGAAAAAGGTTGACACTTCAGATGCTTTTCCTGACATTTATTTTAAACAAAGACAAAGCATTTATTGTTGTCAGAACAGACTGGTGGGTTGGTCTGGTTAATAAATGTATGAGTGTACTTATTAACAAAATGGTTGTTTTTACTGCTGAGTTTCATAAAAATCAACTCCCTTCAAGACATTTACAACAAATAGTGTAACTGATTTAGACTTTGCGATACTGTTGGAAAGCATTACACACTTGTTTACATCGACTCAATTTACCCAGTTGACAAATGCCCCTCAACAAAATGTACATCAGGATTAGAGATAAGGACCAGTTATTATCTAAGCTAACCACAGCAAACTATACAGACAGGATGCAAAAGAAGGCTGTAACAATAATTACAACAAAACAATGTGCTGAACCTCTATTTTTAGATAATAGTATGGCTGGATGCAAAACACCTGAATGGGTTTTACACATATATATACAAATTCTGGCATCATAAATTTTTCATGATATGGGAGAAGTGCGATAGTTCTGCATTTCCAAAAATAAAGTGTACTGCAGTTGTGTCGGTTAGGCGCTCTGTGCTGGATATATTAAGCATACTCTATTATGAAAGAACTCAACAGTGATATTAGTAACAGCCTAAAATGACACCGTGTTGTCTCAAAACTACAGATGGAATTGGTCATCTTAAACAAAAACGCATTACTATTTACACAGGGATTGAATATACTCCTTTGATAAGTCCAACAATGAGCAAAGAATACCATTCAATTTATATTATTTACACAACCAGAAGGTGGGGCAGCCCCACAACTACATTTGCATTCAGTTTCCTTTATTTACTGAAACCAGACTTCATAACACTTTGCTCTATTAGCATCTGCATTCTATAGTGAACTGAGACTGAACACTGGGTAACGTGTCTTTATTCAATAATTCATTCATAAGGTTAATGTGCTTCTTTTGTTTGATAGTTAGAAATGTGAAAATATGACTCAACTTTCTGCTGAAGATCTATGCTAATATGACTCACCATTGAGTTAGAGCTTCACAGGTTCAGGGTTACAGTGGCAAAATTAGTTTGCATATTATTTTATTTAAAACCCGAACCTAAAACAAATTTTCTCTTTGCCATAAAGGTTCTGTGCTGATTGAAAGGTCAATAAAATAAAGAAAATAACTTCTCCTTCTGCTCTCACAACTCAGATTTTGATGTACTGTAGAATATCTCACGTGGATACACTTTTAGCAGTGAATTGACCTACCTGGAAGAGCAGCTTTTCTAATCATGAACACGACAACACTCATTTTAATCCACTTTGATTTTACAACATACATTTACAGAAGAATAATGATGTATAATTTCATGATCCAATGTAATCTTGAAGGAGTTGGGTTCCTTTTTGAGTCAGGTTTTATCCTCATGTTGTCACAGAAAGTTTTCCCATGCCATTGAAACCTCGGCCTTACTCATAGGTCAAATAAAAAGTATATTATATAAAATACTTTTACTTTATGCTAGGGCAGTGTAGTCAAAAAGGTGCATCACTTGTACCATTAGTAGCCATCTTTTTCCTAGAAATGTGCATGAAGTTTAGCTTTTTAAAATGACATCTTTCAGGAGAATAATTTAAAATGTGAAAGTTTTTAAAGATCTACCTTGGGTAGTAGTAGTAGTGAAAAAAACAAAGTTTAACATGATCATTTCATTTCTATAAAGCTGGCAGGCCTGTAAATCGACTTAATACAGTCTTGTAGTAACAACACTGGCTTTCTACTATACAACAGTTAAAAAAGTACAGCTGCTTGATGAAGGAGGAAAATAACTGATAGCCTTTCAGTCAGATTTAATATAACTATATTCATCTGTTCTATTCTATTTATAAAACTAAACATATATATAATAAATGTAAAAACAAACATATGCTACCCAGACACAATCTTAAACAAAAAGAAGCAGTAAGGCCGCACCCAACATGCCCCCGGATACCTGCTCAGGTAACCAGATACAGTTTTGTTTGTTTGTTTGTTTGGTGTTCCCCTAAGATCATGACTGATACTCAAAGAACAGTTCAGGCTGTTCTATACAAAATAACTTACCCAAAATATATACAAAAATGAAGTCACAAAAATTTCAATCACAAATCAATTCATTTAAGAAAATGTATAACTTTTGAAATCAGATGTTACTATAACACACTCAGAAATCACAACTACACACCAGGCAAATTACAAGCATGTGGCATTTAAAGTTTACATAGTTTTCTTACCATGCCGAGATACAAACACTTCCTGTTCAGCAATCTTGCCCAGGACTCTTCACTGCTATGTGGCAATGAAGGCGAATGTTTAAGGAACCTGCAGGTGAAACTTCCAGGTGAAACTCGCGATTTTACTACAAACAGGAATGTAAATCCATGCCATGCACTGTGATCATGTCCTTCCTGAAATAAAATGAATGTACATCAGGTTTTTTCCTCCCAGTGAGTTAAAAGCATTAGTAACTGTACTGTAGGGGGGGGGAAACAGACGGATAATTCACTAAAGCAAGTACCAACAGGTAAAGAAAAAACCACTGCATTGTGGGTAGCATTGCTGGAGTATCAGAGGGGCTGTGAAATGTCGCCCCCTAATGAATAACTGATACATTGCAGGACATTGAGATGCCTGGACAATACAAGATTAAACATTTTGCCACCAGGTTCAACACTGTAAATACAAATCTGGGATTGCAAAGACTTTAAAGCACTGTGATCTATGTATGTATAGTACAAGGTTGACTAGTATGACTTTTTCCTTGCATCAGTATAAATCAGTAGATTAAGTTTCCATATACTCAAAAGGATTTGACCATTCAGATCTGTAGGAGTTGACAATATTAACTCAGAGTAAGAAATGCCAATTTTTATTCATTATGGTGTGGGTCACTGTCTATTACTTAAATGGACAAGATTGCCTGCTACAAGAATTTGATTTGCAGAGAAGTGTTTTGTGTTAATTTATGTTGCCCTATGTAGCACCTTGGTCCTAGAGGATCATTGTTTTATTTTATTGTGTACTGTACCATATATGATTGATAGAAATGACAATAAAAAGCCTACTTGAGATTTATTTTTTTTACTACCCCCTATCAAAAGGTGCTAATCGTTGTCTGGATATAATTGCATATTTTAGTGTGTTGTCTGCTTCAACACATTTTGTCAACGCAGGAAGTTTTTTTTTTTTTTAAATAATTCCCTCATAAACTTAAATCAGGTGTTTTGGGAGCAAGGAAAACACAAACAACAACTCGAAAGTGGAACAATGTAAACACGCAGGACATGAAACAGATACATTTAATTTATTATACAAAGTAACATTCACAAGTTAGGGGAGGTCATTCACGATGGTGAAAGATGGTCCGTTAAACAAGTTACAATGAAAGCAAAAAAAAAACAAAAAACATGGAAACGAAGGAAAGTATAAAATGTGAAGACAAAGATGAAACGATTCTCTAAATGGCTTCCTCGAACATGTACAAATCATTCACAAGAACCGAGCTTCCACTAAAAACAAAGATGAATTAAAACTGGTTATACAGAAGTTATTTTAATGGTACGCTCAGGTCGCTCTCTCTTTCGTTCTTCTTCTAATAACAATGATAAATTTCAATGTATGCATGTAGTGGCATTTAATCTGAAACTAAACATTAAAAATGCACTGGGGTCTTCCATTTCGTTGCGGCTTTTTGTTTTTCTTTTCATCGGATCGTTTACACAAGTGTCACCCCAATTAGCAACATCTCATGAAATTCCACTGTCGAGTAACTCAGATGCTCGGTGGCCAAGTTACCCATTTCAGCACAGCTCCCCATTATTCTGATAAGAAAAACAGTCCATGTACATTTCTAAAGTTTAAAATTTATATTATGTACATTTGTACACACTTAGGAATCATATATTTCTGCTAAGAAAAAAGTGAACTGAAATAAAAAATAAAGAAAAAGAGCCATCCATGATGTACAGGAGAATGCAAGTTATTGTATATAAGCAATAAATAGTGTTTTGACTCTTGCTTTGTCATATCACTCTAATACTTACAATGGTTAGATTGAGTTTTAGTTAATCTCCTCTCTTTAAGTCAAATGTTATTAGGTTTTGAGGATCATACCCTCATACTCATGGTTTATTGCATCAGTGGATTTCTTTCCTCTAGGAAGCTGAAACTATAGTCACCATCTGGGGTCTGGCAAGTTGAACAGAAGTGTTAAAGGTCAAATAAAGCCAATTAAAAAGGCTTTAATCAAACAATTAATGCCTCTTTAAGAGGCCACATTTTTAAGAGTTTCTCAACCAGTGGCAACTAGCTGAACATTTACATCGGGATTTGAAAAAAGTGTTTGCTTCTTTCAAACTGCAGCTAAAATAACACTGATCAGACAAAACCCACTGAAGACTGTGTGCTGCTTACACCTCTTTCGCTCATATTACACAATGTGCATTACTCAACACACGACTCGAGTTTCTCAGCACGGATTGCATTGTGTAAAGCTGTAGCTAACTAGAAATAATTAACAACCAAACTGAGCATGGAAATTATAAGTTGGTAAATACACAGCACTTAGGAGAAAACGCAGTTTGAGTCTGAGCACAGTCAAAGGAGGCACTAGGATAGTGGATAAAAGCATATTCCAAAAACAAAAAACAAAACAAATCCCAGCTCCTAGGAGAAACAATGCAATATCAGAAAAGTAATAAGAGGCTTTAAAGAGGGCGGGAGCAAAACTTCACAGCTGAAACCTCTTGGGAAGGTATAAAATCCATGGTCAAAAACTCTTGGTGTACAAACACGATAGGATGTTGAAAACAGAAAAGTTGCAAAAGGGCTTGGGAGTGGCCTCTGAAAGTGGTGCAGCTTTTTCCTAGTCAAAAATGTTCTAGTCTGCTCTCACACCATGTTCACATGATGCCATTGGTAAGGTACTGGAAGCCATCATACAGCTTTGTGGTGATAGAGCGCATGGAGCCATCCACCATCTGCTCCACCAACACCTGCAACTGCTCCTCTGTTAGGCTCATGTGAAATCGCTCCTTTAGGTTACGGATGGTGCTGGAACCATGGAAGCAGGGCAGCTGGGATCCTAAAGAACAATCACAACCATTAACCATGAGGAAAATGTGACCACTAATTGAGATTTCTTTTTCGTAATAGTTAAAACAAACACTACAAAAAAGCTTTGAGTGATGCATATAGATAGACACTACCTTGCTGCATGATCTCGACTATCTGGATGACTTTCTCCATGTGCTTCCGTGCAGCAATGAGACCCTGAAGCATAAGCATCTTGTAATAGTTGAACATGTCTCCATCTTGACCGCCCATGACCTAAAAGATGACCACAATTTTAAAAACAAAAAATGTGTGTGGTACTTATCATACCATTTAAATAGGTAATTCAATGGCAGTACATCTACAACTATATCCTTACATCTACAAACTCATTGGTCAGTTTGAAAGCAGATGTCTCAAAGCCAAGGTTTCTTGGAGAGCTTGACAAAATGAAGCCAAAGTCAATGTGAATTATATGACCCTCTGAGTCGAGCAGAATGTTTCCATTGTGCCTGGAAAGCAGAAAATAACAAAACATAAGACCCACCAGTATAATAGGATATAAAAGTAAAGTACAATATAAATAAAAGACTGTGTTAATAATAATGACCTACCCACATTCACACGACAGTATTTGTGTGTTAATAAATTTTATATTTCTATTGGGTAACAGAGGCCACACAATGCTGAAATATGCACAATTTCTTTATATGCTGTGACAAATCAAAGACTTTTGGTGACTGGATTTGTTTACTGAATATTACCCATTTCAATCCTAGATTAGAGGTCGACCGATTTTACCGGTAATGAAAGCTAGGTTGAATTGTACTTGTAGATTTATCAACTAATAGTTTTTAAAATTGATACTGGATAAAGAACAAACACTATGTAAAATGGTACTGAACTTTATTACAGAAATGTTAAAATAAAACAGTACTATTTATTGGAACTGTGCAAAATGAAAAATATGAATATCAATCAATAGACAATTATATCATTAATAAATTATAAATATAACCGTGCAGTCTCGTGTAAGAACAAATAGCATGTGGCATCAGTGATTCGCCTCTAGAGGCCGCTCTTGTAGTGGCAACAGACGCAAAAAAACAATCCGTATTTAATTTTTGCGTATAGCCGACAGTTCCAGCAATTACCTATCGCTGACAATTAACAGTTAATACTGATAAATCGGTTGACCTCTATGGATAATCAGGATGCACAGTTTGTAATCATCGACTCTCTTAGAATTACTTATAAGGATAATATTAAAACAGAAATTTAATAAGCATTTTATGAAAGCAAGTAAGTGTAGAAAAAAACAAACAAAAAAAACCCCCAGCTAATTTTCTATCCTAGAAGGGTGAAGGCATTTATTAGAATTGCAAAGCCAGCCAACCGCATCTACTGAACAGCTGCTGTTGTTCTGTGTCTCAGGGTAATGTAACACATTGAAAAGTGCTAGAATATGAATATGAATATATATGATTGCCTATTGTCTCTATGTGATGAGGGAGCACATACCACCCCTCAAAACCATAGAGTATGGCTAATTCAGTGTTCCTGGACACTCACTCACAGACAATTTCAGAATCCAAACTATTCAGGTCTGGGCAATATTTAACACAAATCTTCAAAGTTGATATTATTAAAGTAGTAATTGATTATTAATAATTGATAGTAATTAATATTAATAATATTTAATATTTATTAAATATTAAATTAAATAAATAACAGACAAAGCTGCTTTGAGACAATGTTCATTGTTAACAGTGCTATACAAATAAAAATGCATTTGATTGAAGTTTTTGTTAAAAAAAATGAAGGGGATCACATGATTAATTGCATATTAAGATTAAAAGCAAATGGCATTTGACAAATATTTGTGTGTGTGTGTGTGTGTGTGTGTGTGTGTGTGTGTGTGTGTGTGTGTGTGTGTGTGTGCATGCAGAAGAGATCCTTCCCATTACTCATTATCAGTAAAAATCTTTATTTACAAATGCTCTTTAATTTCTTTGAGGCACTTTTGTTTTCCACCTTTAAAATTCCATTAACGCTGTGATGAACCAGAACAGGTGTCTGTCGAGAGCTTGGTTTATTCTCCTACTCAGTGGTAGATAAAGTACATAAAGAATGTATTTACATAAAAGTAGAGATACAGTATGTAAAATATCACGAGTTAAAGTGCTCCCTTTAAACTTTAACTTAAGTAAAAGTATAAAAGTATTTGTCTACAATTTATTATGGCTATAATGTCTTATTAGCATTTCTATCACAAGACTGTTGCTTAATCAACACAGTTTATGTGAATAGACTCTAAATGTTACGCTCATTACAACAATCTATTAATAGAATCATAATAAAAAGTCAATCAATGATTAATATCTAATAAATTATCATGAGCCCAAAACCTTTTCAACAACTTCAAAGTAATCGCACATAAGGCCACGGGTGTTGTGGCAAATTAGAGTCAGGAGCTTCTTCCATTATTTATTCCTCTCAAAATGTTCTGCTTGATGTTGAACTGATGCTGAACTATAGGTTGATGCTAATTAGATACCACCATTGGTGGTTTTAGCTTGAATGATGCCCTGGGTAACCCAAGTCACGACCCAACGTCTCCCCCAATGATTAGTTTCAGCTTTGAAAAGCTCCACTCTGCTTCAGCGACTGTCACTGAAGAGTAAGACACATTCTCAGAGCAGTCCACAAATTTGGAGACATTTCTGAGAGCTTTTCTCATGTATAAATATCACCCTAAATGCATTTATTGCATAATTAAATTAACATCATTGTGCACAATTTATCAAAATCTTAGAACAAAGAACCATAAAACTCCTTGGCTAATTGTAGCAATAAGATACATACAACATCTATATCCTTATAATATACTCTTTCAAATGTATCCTTTTAAGCTGCACTGGAGATTTAGTAAACTCAGTTCAGGAACTTTTTTAGTACAATCACAGAAAACTTTTATGGCATCACCTCAATGAAATGTAACCAAATCAATAAGTGCTGTTTAACTACAATCCAACTAGACTAGTTAAGTTGTAATTGTTTTGTTGCTACACACATTATGATAAACTACATACTATTAATAATAAATGTTATGCAAGCTAAAATAAATATAGTTGCTCTATGAGTAAACAGCATTACCTGTGATATATAGTTTTAAGCCTATTTCTTGAAATGCATTAGCTTATAGTATCCTCATAACCAGACGAGTGATAGAGCTGCACACACCTTTATCTTTTGCATAAATTTCTCCTTATTGTGATGCTTGCAAAGAGTTTTGCTTTGTTTTGATTTGAAACTTGCAAAACTATTGCATCATCAGGAGTTCACCAATGTGCACTTTTATATGAGGCATAATCCACAGTATGTGGATTAAATCTAAACTTTGACTTTACTTTATCTTCATTGCAGTAACTGTAGTTTTTTTAGAATGAGCATTAAATAAAACAGTTGCGATGTAATTGAGCTTTTAGACTCACCTGTCCTTAACCTGCAGCAGGTAGCAGATAAGACAGTAACCTGCACAACTCTGCACAAAGTTGCGCTGTGCAGTGAGGAAGGCCTCTGTAGTGTAGTTGCCATGCTCCTGCAGGAAGTAATCAAGCAGCGAGAGCTGACTCTGCTTCTTTACTTGATGAATGGACACAGCATTGACCACTGGCTCAATCATGCCACTATCTGAAGAGATAACCAGGATCTTATAGGGCTTAATCCACAGAGGGACACGCTCCTGCTCCCAGATTATCTATAACCATGGAGAAGATAAATAAATTAAAGAAATATAAAAGTGAATATAAAAGTTTAGCTGACAAAATATAAATCTATTTAATGCCAACAAATGTTTTTAATCCTACTGACAAAACTGCAAAAATCTTAGTGTTCAAATAAATGAATAAATAAATAACCTGCAGTTGCTTCAGCACTTGGAAAGCAAGAAGCTCCTGTCTTAGATCATCACCGCATTTTACTATGACTGACAGGAGACGCCAGTTGGGCAGATGACCATATGGAGAGCCCTCTCGGATTCGCCTGTTTACCAAAAATCAATCAATAAATAAGTTAGTCAAAATAAAAACACAATTAAAAAAAAATCTTTTAACCACAATGTAAAGCTTTTTTTTTTTCTACTTACCTAACCTTCTCCTGCCACGGCTCTTTTAAGGCTACCGCTGAGGGATCCTCTGGGTCTTTCTTAAATGTGGTTGGCGTGTGGGCAAGCTGCTCAGACAGGCGGCGCCTAAATAAGTGAACATAAACCCAAACTAGTAGGCAGACAATGACCCAGGGTCAATATATACAGTTAGTTGTTCTGTCTTCTATTTGTTCCTAAACGAAGCCCATCTTTCACAAACACTCACATACCCAAAGCTAAAAGTATTACTATCACACCAATTAGTCGGTTTACCCACTCAATCATAAGTAGCAATTAGTTTGATTAAATTTCACACTGCGTTTTCTGGATGTGCCATTTTTGCGGTTTTCTTCCCCGCTGATTTTGTGGAAGTCGTTTTTTCCATATTTAACTTTTAGTCGTTCTAGAAATTCTACTCATTTTAAAATCTTTAATTTCTCTCTAAAACATACTGGCTAAAAGCACCAGGATAAAATGATAACTGGGCAAATAAACCGATCGATGATCCACTCCTCACGCTCAACATTGTGTTTCCTGTGGAAACTAAACATATATTACTCTCTACACAAAGAGTCAAATCTTCAAACAATGCATAACCCTGATTTCACTTAACATTGTCTGCATCTTGTAAGCACTGAAATCAGTAACATACAATCTACATAGTTGCTTTAAACCTCAAAATATCATAGAAATGTGTATACACAAGATATACAAAAAAATTGAAGCCCCATATCCCGAGGGAAACGAAACAAAACACTGCACACGTGAAAGAATTAGAAGTTGTTGTGGTCTACCCAAAATGTATCAAGGTGTACCTGATATCTCCTGCAGCAATAAAAATTGGCTCTTTGCTTTCCTGGCTGGTGATGCTATCAACTGAGAACTGGGAGATGTTGTCACAGCTGTTAGTGTGGATCTCAGGCAGCTAAAAAGGAACAAGGCATAGATAAATTTACAGAAGGACAAAATAAACAAGTTCACATGTTCACAAAAACAGAGCAGCTGTGTCATTGTACCTCGACCTGTAGCTCTCCGATGTCATCCACAGACCAGGCCTCATCATCATTGTCATAGTTGGGAACGGTTGAAAAGCTGCTGGCACGCTGCTCTGCTGTGATTCCACAGTCAGGGAGATTCTCAACAGATCGTGTGCTGCGGATTCGTGTTTCTGGAATTCTCACTGGTACACTCGACGTCTCAAAGTTCTCACACTCCATAACTTCCACATAGATTAGATATGGTGCCTGAAAACAATTTTAAACAAATTAAGAACTGTATCAAATGATTCATTTTGGAACAATGTGGATTGAATTGAAACTATTTTCATTTAGAAGTATTGCTCACCTTGTCTTTCGAGTTGAGCACCACGGCCTGTGTGTGAGGAACTCGCACCACATGGTGGTCGAATGCCGCAGTTGGCAGCCATACACGTGCAGGCAGCTTGTGGTTAAGCAGTGACAGCTCAGAGATGAGTCTCTGTGTCTTCTGCTCCTTAGTGGGCAGAGTGGCCAGTCTTTTCCCAATGCCCATCAGAGACTTAATAAACTCACGCTGAGGAGTCAGACGTACAGGCTGAGAGGAGGACAGTAGAATACCAAAGACATGTGGGAAAAGAGGAGAGAGGAAACAGAAAGACTGAAATTTGAGTACACACATCACATATATCCCTTTAAAACACTAGAGACCAACTTTTATGAGCAGCAGAAGTCACTGGTGATCAGGACAACCGAAATTGCCGTTATTACTAAACAAAATGTGTAGATGGACAAATTGAACATGCATGATACAATCGTTATGAAATCAAAGCAAAGTATGAGGGTAAAAAACAAACAAGGTGGAAGAAAAACCACACACACACACACACACACACACACACGAGTGTAGCAACAGCTGGCCATAGGGGTGACAAGTATGCTATGAATGAACAACCTAAATGAGAGGCATTACTGAGACAAAAAATGAGCTCATTCCATAATGGCACATGTGGAGTAAGACTCTTCAAACTCCTCCATATGTGTTAGCTACAATTATTGACCACTCCCAGGGTAATATGTAAAGACAATTTTTTAGTATCATGTATAAGAAGCTGAAGAGAAAGCTTAACCACAAATTAATTGCATAGAGGGTGAAATCACCTTTTAATGAATGCTTGAACAAACAAGGAGAGCTACATCCCATTTACCAGTTTATAAGGAACAACGTAGTGCTCATGATTGCATAGTGATTCAGTTACTATAATAACAGACAAGCGAATTCACTGTTTGAATAACGGGAGATGCCGAGTTCATTTACTCAGAGAACCCCGCAAACTACTTAAACACAGGCAAGATCTATTCAATCATGCATTCTATGCAAAAATACATAATCACTGATTACACTGAAAATTGTTCTCACACAAGGTAATCAATGCCAAGTTACCACATGTACATCATTGCAAAATAGTTTTATAGTCGAGATAAAGAAAAAGAAAGACCCAGTTTCAGACCAAGCACTTTAGGAGGACATTATTCCCACATTTATGGGTTTAGGTTTAATTATGGATATTTGTTTCAGTTTCCAGCTGAAGTGCCTGAGGAAAACAAACTGACTTTATGGTTAGGGAAGCAAACATTTAATTATGGACTTTGTCTTGACAAAAGGCCTGTGCACACCAAACACATGGACCATGAAAAACTCATGATTAGATTTGAACAAACACATTTCGATAAATCTCAGCACCTCTGAGCATAACTTATGCATCTGGGGTTTTTTTTTTGTCAGTGCCAAGTTCAATTTGGTGAAGATCAAATTTGTATTCACATTGTAATCACAGACGATGCCTCATAACCATGTGGCACACCACATGTCAATGGAATAACAAAGTGACTACAAAAATGCACAGGGTGCAAGGGTTGATAGTTTTATATAACTTGAGCTCTTATTAATTCAACACTCCACATTGCTATCTAAGAATGTATTCACACGTGTATGAGCAAATGCTGCTCTGTATTCCTTTTTTAATCATTTTTTAATTTTGGAAAACATAAATGCCCATGTTTGGTGTGAAAAGGCCTTGATGCTTCTTAAATGATCTTTGTTCAATGATCAGCAAACTTGGGCTTTTATAGATAACAGACTATCACCAGAAAAGAGAAACCCTTGGGTACTTGTCCCAATAATTAAAACAATGAGTAGCAAAACAGGGGAAAAAAAGACAAAGGCTACATTTACAAGCATGTCAGCTTACAGACATAAACACAAGTCTCACTGGACAAGTTTCCTGCTGATCCAGAAATAAAACGAAATAAATTCTATCAATAATACAATGACGTCAGGATGACATGCTTGCAAATTTTAAAAAGGCACACATCTGAAGGAATCTGGGAGTCCAACCCCAACTGCAAACAGAAACAGCCATCATCCCACAATGCACAGATAAGGATGCGATTAGACAGTGGTTGACTTACGGTACCAGCCTCTAACTCAAGACTGTCGGAGCTGGAGTTCAAGTCCTGGGAAAAATAGGGGTGGGTTACGGTACAAGAGCAAGGGGAGTGGTGGAGGGGGATAAGAATAGGACAAAACAAAAAACACAAAGCTCACGGTTATGTTTAAAGATACAAATTTATGGATCTGTCCACGACTCAACAAGTCTCAAAGCCTCTGAGCCACACGTTTTAGTTTTTACAGCCAGCGCATAGGATAAATGAACACAGCACTGACATCATAACCACTCCATCTCTGACACTGAACAGATGTGCTCCTACAGCTGCATTTAATTTCCAAAGACAAACCCTTAAAAACAAAAATCTGTATTAATTTGCAGTATTTATTAAAATCATACCAAAAGTCATTTTACACAAGAAACGCAAACATTTTTTTTTTTTTTACTAAATTTAAGTACACTGTGAAAATTAATTATTATTATTATTATTTTTTTTTTATGAAAAGGGGAAAAAAAGGGCTTGTTAACTGTTTAATGCCATGTGCGATGAGACAACTGCAAAAAGCAGAATTATTATTACTTCCCATTTTGGAATGTAGTTAACTACACTCAATCAGGCCAGACAATATAGAAACTGTGCATAAAAATGAAAATTGAAGAAAAAAGCAAAATGTGCTTAGCACACATTACCAAAGGCCCAGGATATATTATCCTGAGAACACACAAACCCGATCATCTGATCTTTCACATGATACTGGCCATACACTCTCTAAAACATGGTAGAAAAAGGCTGAGAAGCAAACAAGAAGAAAATTACAGAGAAGCTTTTCTTGCCAAGTGTAGCTTTGTTTACAAAGCTTGCATTTCATTGGTTAGGCAGGGGCTGTGACTCATTAGAGACAAAAAAGACAAGTCCAAACTCCTCTAGATTAAGCCGTATCTCAGGGAGCCACCATCAGCTTGTATATTTGTGGCGAAACAGTCTGCCAAAGCTAAACCGAGTTGTCTCATTATAATGCGCCCTCATGAGACCTGGGGCTCATTCCGCAGCCAAAAACTACTGACTTCTGCCCTAGTTTAGAACCTAAACCTAAACCTTAACTATCTGAAGAGCTAAATGTTTAGCCAATCATAAACAACTTCCAAACAAAGAAAGGTGTGCCAGAGTGTGCAAGTTAAGCAAAACTAAATCCATAACCATAACCATAAATATAACGGTGGCTATTTACTGCTTTCAAACAAACTAGAAAATGGAGCTAAAATGAAAACATCTTGCAGAGAAATTATTCTGGTCATTATGTAAGAACACAGACATGCTATCATAAAAAAATAACAACTGGGGATTGTGATGCTGTAGGTGCACAAGTGCTGATTATAAAGTGCATTATTTGTGTAATTTGTGTAAAACAGCATGGTATTAAAAAAAAAAAAAAAAAAAAAAAAAAAAAAAAAAACAATGGCTAGGTGTGCACGATTTCACCGCACGACAACAAGGCGAATAACCACCTGATGCACCCGTGTATGCAACTGGGACTTGTTACTATGGGTACAGTTGTTTATAAAGTGAAGCATTCATTTTAATCTGTGATTAAACTGACCGGAATTATGTTTGTGAACACGCACCTTGCAGCTAATCAGAATCCAGTATTTAGACAGTTTGTATTTTTCTCACCAACATTATAGCTGCAATTATCAGTCATTCGCATTCAATCATTCTCTCTCTCTGTCTCTCTCTCCTAGAATGCACAATCTCCACTGACCCAAAGACTTCCCTGAGCTGGGAAGCTTATAACCGAAGACTGATGAGTAAAATAAATTCGGAAGTTGATTTTTAATGCATTCATTATCAAAAGATTAGATTTTACAAAATCATCCAGTTTTTCCCCCCACAATGCCTCAAAATATTATTTTTCTGCAGTATATATTTATTCTTAAATCAACACAGGTTCATTGCAAAAACGTCCAGAACACTTTGATAGCCCTCAACAAGCTGCAACACATATGAATGGTAGCAAACTGGCAAGTAAAAGACAAAAGCATACTAAAGTAAAAGAAAATGATGATTATTATGCCCACTGATTATGATGATTTTTAGATGTCTATGGGACACCACAAGATGCATTACAGAATATAGGAAAAACCAGACGTCACTTCTATTCTGAATAAAGTACAAAGAACTATGATGATGTGGATGCCATGAATACTGCTATTTCAGAGATCCTCTCATGAAATGCCAGACCTTGTGCATTGTTCTTTGGATATCTGGTGTGATCATACCTCAAAATATTACTTAATATAATAAAAAAACAAAAAAAATAAAAGGTTGGCAGATTAGAAATGTCTATCAGGGGCTTATAATAATTAACAACCTAATTTATGGAAGATCCTACAGTTCGATGGATGCCAAATGACAACCTTTACATCTAAACATGCGAGGATTAATTACATTAATCAATCAATCAGTGACATGTTTTAATAGTTTGCAATGAGTTTGTGTCTAATTCCTTTATATGGATGGCCACCCACTTTAAAAACAATGATAAGAGCAGCCATGAAAAATTCAAAATACACACACACACACACACACACACACACACACACACACACACACACACACACACACACACACACACACACACACACACACACACAGAGATCAGACATGAATTCAAATAAAGCTATTTCATGCAGCTGTGTCACCCACTCAGATTCTGATTGCTCACCTCATCCTGGCTACTTTCGACTTTCGGGTTGCTGGCTGTCCTTTTGAGGTTGCTGCTGAGGCTGATGCTGGCGGTGGCATCTGATTTGGAGCGCTGATGAGTGCGCTTTGAGGGCGAGAGACTGTGCTCACTTATGTTTGGGCCAAGGACGTGGTTCTGCTGCAGCTGCTGCTGGAGGCGAGCACGATGACCGGTCGGCTTCAGCTCGTCAGACAGGATGAGTCTGCGCAGCTTGGTGCCACGCGAGTGCCTCTGCGTGGAAATGTGCATATCGGACGAATAAGCGCCAAGCAGCCAGGCGCACTGTAGTGAGAAGCCGATACTCTGGCGGCAGCGGTGCACAACATACGGCTTAATGGCGTCGCCAACGTCCTCGTCCATGTGGATGTACATGTTGAGCAGTTGTGGCAAGTAGAAGTCCACATCCTCATCTCGAAAACTGAAGAGGCGATTGCCGATGTAGGCCTGCACACCAGGCTCCTTTGAGTTGTACAGGTACGAGATGGCCATGGAAATGTCAAAGAGCTTGGATTCGAACAGGCGCAGGAGCCACGATTGCTTGGAAGAGTTGTTCTTTTGACGCCGTCGTGCGGTCTTTACTGTGCCCACCGCTGGCATCTCCTCCTCCTCTGTGATCTTCGGAGGCTTGCCTGATCCTGTACCATCCCCATTTAAGGGCTCAGTGTGTTCAGTTCCATTCACAAGGTGAGGCTCAGCAGTGGAAAAAGTTGTATCACCATCAACTTTAAACAGCTTTACCTTCTGCAACACCTCCTGGCAGGCTTTCTTGGCTACTTCAGTATCAATTACTAAATTCAGTTCACCCACACCTTCTGATATGACATCCAGTGGAGGGCTAGAAGCAGGCAGGCCTTCGCTGGCACTGGGGCTGGAGCTGGTCAGTGGCCGGTGGCCAGAGGATGGTGAGGAAGGCAGTGAGAGAGATGAGGTAGTGGAGGTGGATGAGGCTGATGGACTCTTCTGTAGCTCCTCCAGATGAGAAGGAGAAAATTCCAGCTCTGTGTCACCCATGGCCAGATAAAGTTGGGCCCCTACATGGAAAAAAAAGAAAAAGAGAGAAAGAGAGAGATCAGCAAAATGCTAAATTCCAATAATGTTAAATAACCTAATCTCCTTAAACTGCCCATCTACCATATCTGTATAAAAAAAAAAAAAAGGAAATAATTTGACATTCTGCTCATAGACTCCACGCACATACGCACAAAGCACTCAACTCATATTACACATCTTATCCGCCCGCTACAATATCATCCTGCGTCATCCAGAGTAAAATACAAACGTTTCTACTCCTCCTTGCAGTTCTGCTTATTCCCATCCTTCTTTCTGCTGTTGAGTTTTCATACTGTTACACCCAGAGCTCACAGGATGGAGTCTCCCAATACGGCTCTACTGGTTAGCCCTATAGGTGGCTACATACTTCACGTAAGTGTCATAAGTATATTCAAAAAGAAGTAGGACAATACAATGCTTGGGGGTCAAAAACAGTATGTGTGAGCTAAGCAATCATCATGGCTCTGACATAGACAATCTCTTCTGCACTAATCATAAATCCTGCTCAAACCAGATATTAACTGCACTATAAACCATCAGAATCAGCATTAATGCAAAATGCATTTTAAGAGCCAATGAGATGACTTGAAGTGATTCCAGGACAAATTAGATTTACATTGTTAATGCCACAGCTATTGAAATGTTTTTAGAGCTGAAATATTCATGAACTATCTGGTTATGTGACTAGTAATCTACAGCTCAGTCCTTGGACCAATCACAGACAAAGATGAAAAAAAGGAGGTTTGAAGGAGGTGCAAAGCTTCATGACTTTTATATGTTTGGAAGACATTTTTATATCCTTTATTGAATTTGAAACCAGCATTCTTCTGTTGCACACTAACAGGTTAAGATAAACAAAACTCAAAACAAACACTAAATACTAAAAAAAGACGAACTTAACACAAGAAAAAGTACCCAAACTGTCACCTAGTTCACGTCAAGAAATTTACAAAAATGCAAACAAATACAAATGCACAAGCGAAGGACTGTCCCCAAGAGAGCAATAAAACTTGGCCATTTTCATTAAGTGCTATAAATCTAACAACACAGAGGATATCAGGAACAAAGTGTCCCTCTAAGGAACCTTCCAAAAACATCCACCGAGCCCCCTGGAAGAAAAGGCTTTTCATCATTTTAGATTGCAACGACCCTTGAAATCTCTACACGGGCGTTCCCTCCTAAAGTCCCATCTGTAGGCTGCATCACTCCTCACAAATATGAACTCAATGTACTTCATCCTCCTTGCGTAAAATACATCTTTTCTGTTTAAAGTACACTAAGAACTCAAAACCAGGCTAATGCGTCAGACAGATCATTAAGTGCTACGGCACCTAGACTTTGGAATTGCAGTATCTCAGTGACTGTTTCTACATCACTGTCCCTTCCCATTCCAACACTATCACCTTTCACCTTGATTTCTGCTCTCTCCTAGTCTCCTATTTTCTATAGATTTTCTATAGTGTAGAATTGTACACTTTCAGCTAACTTAAACAGCCAAGAAAAAAGTTCAAATACTACTCATAAAAACATTCATTAAAAATAAAAAAAAATAAAAAATAAAAAATGGTTCACTAATTTTCACAGCTTTGTTAATTAATCCCACCATCTCTCCACTTTCGGAGCTTAAAGCTCTCTCACCCCGAGCTCTGGGGGAGGTTAGCTCCACACGTGATCTGCGCTTACATGCAAATGTTACTGTGACCATGTGAGGACACTTCCCCAAAACCACACTTTCCTCAACTACACTACCATGTTCTCTTGGGCTCAAAACTTCCCCAGTCTGTGTCACCTCCCCAGCGGGTTAGAGTTAGAGCAACGTTTCAAGTCTCAATCGATAGAACCCCTGAAAGATAGAGAAGACGAAGAGCGGACATAAATAAATTTTTGTTCTTGTTCTCTCTCTCTCTCTCTTTTTAAAATGCAGCACAAGATCATTCTTTATAAACTCTGTGCCTCCATCAAGGGGTTTAGACATGAAAGTCTCCGCTTTATAATAAAACCACTTCACCGCTTGGGTACGAGTTATAAAACACCACTCCTATCGTTCAATGAATGACAATCAGATATTGAAATGCTGCACATATAATCACTACAAATAAACCATTTCCAATGGGAGAGGGTCTTAAAGTCTTAATCAGCCCGAGCAAGGAGACAAACCGAAGCAAATCTGAACATGACCAAATCAATTGCCGAACTGATAGTCGCTGTTAGTGATGAGATTAGAACGTTATCTTCCACGTGGGCATCTATAATAAAGTTGGATGATTGATGTGATGCTAAACACCCAGCTCTGTGTGTGTGTGTGTGTGTGTGAGAGAGAGAGAGAGATGTGACCACAGTGACTGAACACGCGTCTCCTGTTGCAGTGGAAACAGCTTCGAGTGGCCCTGGCACTGACAGACGACACCACATTCATCTCACACAACAATAAGAAGAAAGAGAAAACCTACTCTTTCTAGGTCCTAGAACAAGCAAAGCCTGTTATGGTTATAATGAACCACAGCAGCACAATATTAAAATCCCAGTCACTGTTGTATACACAGCAGGGGTCTGGGGGTCTTTATTCTAGATGGCAATCAAACATGAATGAGTTGATACTAGATGTTTAGCATCCTACATGTCAAGGTAAATGATCTAACAAATGAAAGTGATGTTCGGACTATAAAGATCTCCGAACAATACATGATGTACATGCTTCAAGATATTGGATCTATTGGTTAGGTGTGTAATGGAATGATGGGATCGTGAGGGAGGTGTTCAACTCGGAGAAAACTTTAACCTCACAGATGAATTAATAGAAAGATATTAATATAAAATCAATATAAAATACGTGGGGCGAAAACAACTCTTGCTGGGTGTAAACACGAGGTCTAAACCTGAGCTGTTTATCCAGCAAGATAATCTAAAAACACACACACACACACACACACACACACACACACACACACACATATACACACACATATACACACACATATACACACACACTTAATAGCAGTAGATCCTATAATCATGTAGAAAGCATGCTATAGAGACAGATAGTTGTCTCAGTGAGTCTGTAGCTGTTGCTGTAGGACTTCAGCGCAGGCCGACGGAAAAATGTCGCGTTCACTCACTAGGCTAGCATTGAGGAGATTGCTAGGTTAGCTTATTTAGCCAACAAGCCAACGTCAATGCCAACCCCAACCCAAACACCGACTACCTACAAACACCACGGGCATCATTAATGCTTTACAAACCCACCAAACGACAAAATAGACCTCCATAAAGCCGCAGGAAGCTGTGTTTTTTTTTTTTTTTAGCTAGCCGCTTTACCTCCAAGAGGATTTCACAGCTCGCCAGCGCTAGCCTAGCATCACCAGTTTAGCTGACTAAGGCAGACATGAACGACGCCCGAAGCTCGAATTTAACTCGCTGCTAAAGCCCGTCTCTTACCGAGTAAACTGGGTGATGGGATTATCCGCTCTATCTTCGCTGTAACACCTCCATTTGGAAGCTACGATTCCCCTGAAGGATGCCGAGTAGCCGGCTCACAGGTACATCCCAATTCAGCCCAACGCACTTCCCCCTACCCCCTTTAACTTGGTAGCGTCCATTTTCTCGAATCACAAAACATCATGTCTGAACGGCAAACTGAAATAAATAAATAAATTAATTAATTAATAAATAAATACGATTCCTACGGCATAGGACTCACCCAAGAGCAGGTTACAAACCGACACGAAGCATGATTTTGATGTATACTGTGCCGTAAGACCTTCCACTCACCCTGCGAGTAATGGATTGTTCCAAGTGCTAGTGGCAAGGGGAAGTGAGCGAGGAATGAAATCGAACGAAAGTCTTCTTCACTTCTGTACGAGTGCTTCTGGAATGACCACTACGAAGAGAATAAACAAAAATAAGAGTAGTAGAAATAAAAGATGGCTATCACATCTACATCACAGCACAGTGAAATTGTTTGATCGCATATTCTAGCGTTAGGATATAATGTTAGAAAGCTGGGGTCACAGTACAGGGGCAGCCCTGATGCATAGGAGCCCCTGGTGCTTGGATGGTTAAGGGCCCTGTTTAATGTGGCCAATACTAGGACTTGAACCCCTGACCTTCCAATCAGCAATCAGCAACAACTGAGCTAAAACATCACCGTTATTAATATTGCACTTTCTTTGCACCTCCTGCATATCCACTGTTGATATACACATTTCATATTCAGTAGTTATTCAATACTGTTATAAATGTACTTGAAATGAATGAAGCTCAGACTGTAAAACAAGAGTGCCTGAGTTGAGTGACACAACCATGTCAAACCCAAGGATGTGGCTATAATCATAGAATACATTTGCATCTGCTTTTAATGCTCAGTCCTACAAACCAGCACAAGTTCAGTGTGTACAGTACTGCCTCTTAATCCACCCAAAAATATCACTAAACACTAAGAATGAAAAGAAGTAGCAGGCCTAATGTTAGAGGATTCTTATCAGCTATGATTAGATTACAGGGAGATTATACACCACTGGTATGTGTAGTGATGAATCAAGCATGGTATTTTATCTGTGTATGAAATGATGTAAGAGAAAAGTAACATACAAAAGAGGCATAACTGTGTACACCGGAAACTAAAATAAACTGAATTATGAACGACAATTTCTCCAGTAACAAATTCTCCAGTAATAACAGGTCAAGATCAGGACGTTCTTTTCTCAGATTTCTGCTTGGTAATCAAAGATGTGTTCTTGTCGCAACAGTGTGACTCAAATCAGTGCCATTAGCAGTCATGGGGAAGTGGTCAGTGTGTTCTGTGTCTATGAAATTTTTGCTGATTCTGAGAGTAATTTGTAAAAAGTAAAAAAAAAAAAAGAAAAGTAGTATCACACATCGGTTACATCAGAAGCTGACATATTTACAGCTGGACACATGATTAAACATCTGGCAACTTCCTGTGTGACAAACACACAGGATCTAGGATAATATTTTCATATTATACATTCTGCATGGAGACAAAATCTTCAAAATCTCCCGTCCATCTATTCGTGACGTCTCATCCCCAAATTTGACCATAAATTATATAATGTTTAATGACTTATGCAATCACAGAGACGTTATTGTGACGAAATCGGAAGAATATTTTGATCTTCGTGTGGCCACAAGGTGTCGCTTTTCCCCATTTACCTTATCCCAATTTTAAACCCTGAATATTAAGCTGTTTATTTCATTCCATTCCATTAGATATTAATAAAATATTCGCACATATAAAACAGGTCTCTGTGGTTGGTTTGAAAAAGAAACAAGGATTAAAAGAAATTTCTATTTTGCTGTCTCTTAATAAAAACCTCCCCTATTTTAAATTACCATTCATTTGTTCTGACCTGGACAGCACAGTGCATGCTTTATGGGTGTTTTGGCACTAGAACTAGAGGACTGAGACTAGAGGGAGGGATTGTATTTGCTTGGATTTTCAGTTTCAAAACAGCCAACTTCAAGTCAACCATGCTTAGTTGCGTGCATGCAGTGGTGCAAATGTATTTACACTTGTGGAAAAAAAAAATTAAATATACTGTACATTGTTGATTTTCATCTGTGACATGCAGAAAACATCACCCAGAAAAAGCAAACCCTCCTTAGCTTGCATGATTTCTTATGTTTAAAAAGAATTATAAACACCTCGCCATGCATTGCTTTTTCTATGATTGAATCTCTCTTAATCCTGTCTTTATAAATGAACAAAAATGACTTTACTTTTTCTTAAATCTTCAATAATAGCTTTGTATTAATACAAAACTATTATGTCCATTACAATGATCTGCTTTGTCTTCACCTTGAATGCTTTGTGAACATTTACCTACACATGTATGGGGAGGTGAGGGTATGAGGAAATAGTTTTGGTACTTAGCCATGAACTTTTGTTTGAGTTACCATGTTTATATCTGCACACAAATCACTGCAGAGTTGTTTAGTAATAGGCCAGTTGGGAAGTTGTCTAATAAAACACACCTATTTACATGTGCAAAGCAATTGCTATATTTAAAAAAAAAACAACTTGATACAAGACAGCTACATTTTGAGAAGTTCAGCCCCTGTGATTACAAATCTATCTTCATTGCATGAACTCATTACTCTTCAAAAACACAATTTCTGGTAGGACTATTATTCTGACCACTTAAGGAAAGATTCATAAATAACCTGCCTGATCTGTCTAAACAGCTAACTAAACTTCTAAATGCTAATGATCTTGTCGAAATGGCTAACAACGTAGACACTATCGTCACTAGAACATTAAACACCGTTGCTCCCATACGATTAATAAAGGTTAAAGAAAAAACACCAGCACCATCGTATAATAGTCATACCCATGTCCTCAAGAGAGCAGCTTGTAATCTGGAAAGAAAATTGAGAAAAACTCAATTAGAGGTATTTATAATTGCGTACAAAGACACTATGCTCAGCCACAGACAGGCGCTAAATGCGTTCTCACAAGGTCGAGAAAATATGACCATATAGCCCCAATCTTATCATATCTACACTGGCTACCTGTTAAGTTTCGAATCGACTACAAACTACTGCTACTTGCTTACAAAACACTAAATGGTTTGGCTCCCATGTATCTATCCAGTCTTCAAACACATTACAATCCGTCAAGCTCTTTGAGATCTCAAAACTCTGGACTAGTAGTATTTACTAGAATAGCAAAGTCCACTAAAGGCAGTAAAGCATTCTCATATTTAGCTCATAAACTTTGGAATAGCCTTCTTGATAGTGTTTGGGACTCAGACACACTTTCCCAGTTGATTAAAGACGTATCTTTTTTTTTTTTTTTTGCAATTCCTACACATAATACATATAACTTTGTGCTCCAGTACATCTGATCAAATGCACATTATCAACTTGTGCTTGTTAATATTATGAACAGCAACAGAAAATCGCTATAGAAATAATCTTGACCTTGAACAATTTTTGCTCTGGCTCTGTAGTACACTGGATATGAAATACAGAAAGGCGTGTAAAGGTTTAAAAGCTTAATGTTAGTAATAATATTTAATTTGCGCTATCCAAATTTGATGAAATAATGCATATTAGTCTTTTTTGTGCACGCTAATTTTTATTGAAAAGACTGCAGTTTTAGACACAGACGATACAATATATTGTGATGCAGATCAATCATTAGTGTCAGTTTATCTGTGAAATTTTTTTAATAAAGTTAATAGCATCACATTAAAGTAAATAAAGTAAAAAACAGTCCCACAGTGATATTTGGAAAGACCAGAAGTAATACAAAGCATGATGGATATACTGATAACCAATAGGGAAGTATAATGGATTAGAGTTTCATGTATATTTTTGAGAAATAACAGCTGCTATTTTACAGCCAGATGTCGGAGGTGCAGTCTCCACCAGGGTATCGGACTTCATGAGCAAGAGCAGGACCGTTAGGTTCCAGTCCAAAGTCCACCAAGAAATTTTCATTCAGAGTCAATCCACCTTTCTCTGTGTCCACATCAATCTGAAGCATGACTGAGCCTTGCCTACAAACAGAAGCAACATTACATTAGATACTCAAGCTTTTGACCTGTATCTGTATGATTTTATGCATTACACTGCTGCCACATGATTAGCTTGTTGGATAACCGTGTTAAACTGCCTAATGCTGCTTTGAGAAAATGTCCATTGTGGAAAGCACTATATAAATAAACTCGAAACTTGAACCTAAAGTGCTCCTATTAGAGTGGTTGGTAAACCTATGTGTGTCTCACTTTATCATCTCAGGGTAGAACTGTTTATCCCATGCACTGTATAGAGAAGTAGTCACATAAAGTCGTTTTCCATCCAGGCTCAGCTGCAGCATCTGTGGACTCCCTGGTATTCGCTTGCCCTGATTTCCAAAAAAAAAAGATTTTTATTTACAATACCAAAAATTCAATTTAAAAAAACAAATGGCATATTGTTTTAGGATTGTATTTTTTTATAGAGCCTTTAATATGATTCAATTTTCCTTTTTAATTCGTGATCAAGCCCATATAAGTATTACATACTATATGCATAATGTCTCAAAAACACTACTATTTTTTGTACCTCCAATCTGCACTCATGTCAAATGAGATTTTATTCATATAAGCATGCTTTTTAAATACCTTCAATATACGTGGGGCAGGTTGCCGTTTCAGTTCTTTGTCCTCTAGCACTTTAACAGGACCATCATTTTGAATGCTGCCTCCCAGAAAGATCTTATAACAAACAGTTTAAGTTAATTGATAGAAAGACAAAGTAAAAAAAAAGCTTAATTTTTTATAAATACGACCAATTATTGATTCATTCATTCTCCTAGTGCTTTCATACCTGGCCCACCATACATGGATTCCTCTTGTCAGTGATGTCATACTGTCGAATGTCACCATGTAACCAGTTGCTGAAGTACAGGAAGCGGTCATCCAGTGAAATTAAAATGTCTGTGATGAGACCTGAAGCAAGACACATTTACAGACATAAACACATTTTAACTCATTAGCACTACGTTTTTAAATAGTCTAAAAAATACTCACTTGGCATCTCAGGTAGGATCCAACCTTCTACTTTTTTACTAGGAATCTTGATGACTTTCTCTGCAGCCCAATCGCCTTTCTAAGAAACAGAATTCTTACTGGTAAGTTTAGCCATTAAAACCTTTACATAATGACCATAGTGAGTTTTAAAGAGAAGAATTTGCTGGAAGTTTAACGTTTGCTTGCCGGAGTCTTGTAGAAGCGGAACACGGTGCCCTGCAGTGCGCAGCCCACGTATCCCTCAGCTGCAGCAGGGTCATGCAGAAAGCGGATCTCCAGAGGGATTGCACCCTCTTCTCCCAGATCCAGTGTCTGCAAATGCTTGTGAGTGGTCCAGTCCCACACATGGATACTTTGTCCATAGTGACCTGCAAAGTCAAAATGACATTTTAATCAATTCATAGTGGCCACCAATCAATGAACCTTTAACAAAGAACACACACCTGCTTTGATATCTGCAGGATTAAATCCATTGGCGAGTATTTTGGGTGTTCCCCATTCGGTGCTAATCATCACATTATGGCGTGGTTGGTACCAGAAGTCATATCCAAAGGGTGCTGTTTCACCGGGCAATTCCCAGTTTCCAATCACTTCAAATGTCTCACCATCCAACAACACAAATCCACCTACAGAGGTCACACATGTCAAATGTACCCTTCATATAGTAAACATTATTAGGTACTCATACAATATAATATGTAAAATTAAAGCTAATTATTAATTGTTATTCTTTACTCCATTGTAATTACAGTATAGCATAGTCATTACTAGCTTTATAAGAGCTATTATATACAGTATAACAGTCCTTTAACTGCCCACAGTGATCTATTACCCTTTCCATTTCCAGAGGGGTCGCCCAGGGTACTGATCATAATTTGGCCACTTCCCAAGCAGTGAGAGGTATGAGGATTAGCCAGGCCACATTTCCAGTACATCTCCACAGGTTCTACGGTCTGTTGGAACAAATTGTTTAATAGGAAATAGTATGCCAATTTAATAGGAACACCTGTGCATTCATGCAGTTGTCCAATTAGTCAATCATGTGACAGAGACACAACACATAAAAATCATGCAGGTTCAGGTCAAGTGCTTTACTTAATGTTCACATGGGGTAAATGCATTCTCAGTGACTTTATCTGCTGATTCTAGATGGACTGGTTAAGTATTTAAAAATACTGAGATATTCATGCACAAGAGTCTCTATAGTTTACATAAAATTGTTTATAAAAAACAAGAAGAAAAAAAACAGATCAGATCTGCTGTCAGAAATGCCTTGAAAAGGCCAGAGAGAATGGCCAGATTATTTTATGTGCTGAAAGGAAATGCTGTATCTCAACCACTCTTTAACACCATATTAAACACAAAAGGTTTCATTTGTTATGCATTCTAAGATTCTTCTAGCTGGACTACAACAATAGAAGACCACATTAAGTTTGACACATCAGCCAAGAAAGGGAATCCAAAGCAACAGCAGGCACACTCTTGGTTTTTGCTAAATTAGATTTTAGTTTTGTGACTAAGCACAATGTTTTAAATTATTACCACATTGTTACCTAAATTAATATTACTGCTCCAGCACACAACATTTTTTTTGCTAAAAAAAAAGTGAAACAAACAAAAAAAGTTTTATGCAATTTATCTTGATACAGTGGCACTTTGCATATTGTACGCTGTACTAAAAACAAGGCATTAAACATTCTTAAAATTATTTACACAGAAACCTCCAAAGCATTTATTTTGAACACTACTGTAGAAAAGGTAAGTTTTATTTTTCAACAAAGAATTTGGCAATTTTTATTCCTTCTGCACTTCCTCACCTTGTGAAGTCTTGGAGCACGGGCATCTGTTCCTACATCGATAACGTAGATCCGGGAGGATATCAGGGAGGGTAAGATAAGTCGATTGCGTTTTTTGGAGGCATCACCAAAACAGCTGCTGCAGGCATTCCATCCAGAGTGGTGCAGCTCATCTTTCATATTAGGCATAGGCAACCTGTGAATCACCTACACACCCCCCAATGCACACACACATTACTAACTTTTGAATTATAAAATTGAAACAAAGCTTGGTTAATAAACAAGCAATTACTTAATTAGTAAAGCGCTGCACAAACCCAAATCTTTCTGATCATTTGTTTTACCTTGCAATAAGTGGGAGATTTGGGATCGACATCAACGGTTGCAAGATAGTCAGGCTTCTGGATTTCAGTATTACGGTAAATACATGGCAAGTAAACAATCTCCTCTCGAGGACCTTGGGGAATGTTCATGTTACAGTTTATTATTTTGTACCTCTTTCTTTTGATGGATTTAGTAATACCAAGCTTTATATTGCATTACCTTTCATGGCATCCAGAGGACTTTTGTAACCTGGTCCACATCCTGAACAGGTTGATGCTGTGGGTAGAAGAAAGAAAAACAACCTGATACTACAGCAAATCCACAGCAAGGTTGTCCACTAATACTTGAATAAATATGTGACAAAAAAAAAAGATTAAGGGTAAAGCACTGTGCCACCATCAGCCTCCAAAACAGTTTTAGTTAACCTAGGCACAGATTCTACACATTTCTAGAACACTACATAAAATGTTCAGAAAAGATCAGCTTAAGGACACATTGGTTTCTGAAAGAGAAGCAACAGATGTGACATTTCTAAATAACTTGCAAAAAGACTACAAGGCTTGCCAAAGTATTTACAACTTCCTTCCTCTAATAAACAAGAAAAAATTCACAAGGGTTATTTTCTAGGCTCTCCCAAATATTTCTGTTTTTTAAGCAAGAAACAATTTATATTATAAAGAATAATAATTAAAAAAAATTTACAAATAGAAAAAAAATATATTTTTTTAAGGTGTATATTCCCAGTAAGTACTTCAGAGGACATTTGTACAATTCCTATGTACTTCAGCTCCTGCCAAAATTTTATATCAATATAAGTACATGGTAAAGCTATGGCATAAAGTACCAAGCAGTGGAGTTCTTATCTCTAAAAAAAAACAACAGTATGCAAATATTTGACACTTGTGCATTTGAAAAGGAGTATTTCACAATTTAAATGCACTGATTAAACATTGGTTAAGATCTAATGCCCAAAGCAACAGTTAATAGTAGCTCTTATAGTTGTGACCATTTGGTCATGCTAGGCATTGCCTATATGCTGATTGGCATATATTGCCAATATGTGCATATCAACTGTAGGCAGTCAGGATTTATAGAAACAATAGTGTGGTTAACAATGTTTAACAAGTTTATGCCACATTTCCATGGAAGTTTTAACAGGGAAAGCACATTAGTCACAATAATTGTTAAAATTATTTATAGCATTTTTTTTTAAAGCATTTAAATAATTGTTTAAAGCATTTTACTGCATTTCGTACCCTGTATGTATGTGACAAATAAAATTTGATTGATATGTTTACTTTCTACATATTATAAATAATCTGTATTTTCTAATACGGGAAAATGTCATTTGTTAGGTGACTTTTTTTGCCTCAAGCAACACATTCCTTTAATGCATATATTTCTAAAGAGATACATTTTGTGTGTGGCTGTTTGCCAAAATAATTGCATGCACAATTATTACACTTAAATAAAATAAGACAAGAAAACAATACAGCCCTTAATTTTGAAGAACTCTCCATCAATTTATAAACAAACATAAACTCGCCCATATCTTAACATTAATAGACCAGATGGGTTACATTTCATACAAATTTTATCACAGCTATTAGATATTACAATTACTATTTTATACAAAGTGAAGGAATGACTATCATTAGGTAGCTGCATTTTAGTGATTTGTTGACATGCATTAACATCAGGAGTGCAAAGTGTTCGGTTCCTCTTTTGTGATTCTTTTTTTGTAGCCTTAATTTAAAATGTAAATAATAAATAAATTGTAAACATTTAGATATAATTGTGGACGTGAAATTTTGCACCTCTGGCAAGATTATTAGCAGATTAGTCTACATGTATCTGTCCGAAGGACATTTATTGTTATTTATCTCCAAAAGGAAGTTCACTTGGTAAGGTGACCATCTAAATCAGAGGTACTTCTTATAAAGGACCAAAACTTAAACTTGCTTGAGGGCTAATAAAAGTATTTGTTTATTATATCAAACTGTTTTATATTCAAATGAAAGTTTCCATGATTCCCCTGATTTATGATGTCATAATACTAAGAACTGAATAACAAAAACAAAAACAAAAATCATTTCCCTGTAGGAATCAATGTATTGATCTGTTAATACTGTATAGATCATGGCAGGCCGACCCACAGGTCCTAGTTTAGACATTATGATCTAAATCAATAAAAAAAAATAAAAAATAAAAATGCAGATTTTCCAGGATCCAATATTGGGAGCATGAATAATAAAATCCAACACTAGCCTAAAAACAACCCCATTTTAATTTCGAGTATTTTATTTAGGACGAAACACCATTACAGAAACTCAAACTACAGCTCTGCCTGTACTACTCGCAAAATGTCGCGAAAGTGTGCGTGGGGAAAGAAAAGACCTCAATCATATAGTGTCTCGGATACAATTAGTCGTGTACTTACCCATTCTTATCAAACTCGTAAAAGAGTTTTCGGAATTCAATGAGGCGCGAAAGAGTGGCTGGATGTAGTAGAAAGTACTACAGCAGTGAAATGAGGCGCGTCCTGGAGCCTGCAGGGGAAACTAGAGGTTATGTAACCACGAGTGCTGCTAATCATTTATCAACCCAAAGCTTTTACACCAGCAAAGTTTACAGTCCTCTGTTCTGACTGCTTTGAGCTGGGTTTTCAAAAGCGTGAAATTTTATATGATTATATATACAAATAAATGAAAACTGGAATGCAACCAATGAATAAACTTGCAAAACACAAGAAAAAAAAAACCTTTTCATTGATAAACTATTTTGATTTCAGTAATACATTGATCTATGTGGTATCATTCAGCCATCCTGGTCACGCCATGGTAAAGTGGTAGTGTGGTTAAACACCTTGATGATAGTCCTTAATGTTTTATGGCTTAAATCCATCTTGCAGTGCAACTTGTAAATGATTTATTTAAACCCTAAGCCCTCTGTGACTTTATTCATACACTCCACAGCCCATTCTGTTTGCTGCAGTCTTGCAAATACAATTGCATCATAAATTCAATTCAATAAATTTTTTATTTGTATAGAGCTTTAAACAATGGACATTGTCTCAAAGCAGTTCTATATAAGTGCAAGTTTGTCCATAAAAAGCAAGCCAGTAGCAGCTATGGCAAGGAACATCTCCCTGAGATGGCATAAGGAAGAAACCATTGAGAGGAACCGGACTGAGGTGTGCAGTAATGGTGATCAAATGCAAACTGTAGTCCTGAGTCAGTGTAGCAGACTGTTGTCATCAAGTAGTGTCTAAATCCATCCTCATACCTTCTGTGTTACTCCCTAATTTCATGGATCCCCAGGTCGTTGATGTGAAACGATCCCCAGCTGCACAGGGAGGCCTCTAATCGAATAGAACATCATCCAGAGGCAGACCAGGACCGGGACAAAGGTCCAAGGAGAGGAGAGGGGCAGGAACACTGGTCACTGGTCCACCAGGAGCATGTTTAACTGGACCGAAAGTGAGAGAGAAGCGGGATGACCGGTAGAAGGATATAAATTAAGTATCCTTATTTTTGTATAAAAGTTAAGGACACTGCAGTTGAGGACTCCGGCAGAACAGCTGTGGCAGCATAACCAAAAGGGAGCACTAGAAGGTAACACAGACATGAAGGATCTCTGGGATAAGAGTCGGCCCCCCTCACCACTGTTTACAAACCTGAGTGAATGTATGAGAGTGAGGAGACAACAGCATACAAATATCCCAGTTCACTGAACACTATATATCCATGATCCCTCCAGATCTGCTCCTTTACCAATAAAAGGCTTGACTAAATAAATATTTTCAGCCCCGAACACTAATTGGAAGGCTGTTGGGGCTTTATAAGAGAAAGATCTGCCCCCTGTTGTGGTCTTCAATATTTGAGGTACCAACAAATAGCCTGCACCTTTTGATGTAATTAGGCATGGGGGATCATAACGGTACAGATGTTCACTCAGATACTGTGGCGCAAGTTTAAAAGTGTTATATGTCAGTATTAGTATTTTTCAAACAATGTGAGATTTGATGGGGAGCTGGTGTAGACTGATTAAAACGGGGTGGTCATATTTTCTAAATCTAATAAGGACTCCTGCTGCTGCAATGTGGACCAACTAAAGCTTATTTATGCACTTACTCAAACACCCAGACAGGTAAGCATTACAGTAGTCTAATCTAAATGTAACAAAAGCATGAACTAGTTTTTCTGCATCCTGTAACATCATCATATTTCTAATTTTAGCAATATTTCTAAGGTAAAAGAAGGCGATCCTGGTAATGTTATTCAAATGAGCCTTAAATTAAAGACAAGGTTTTTGACTGCAATACATATTGAGTTGACCATTCAGAGATGCTAATAATCCGAAAGTTTATTTCTAGCTGCATGTGTAGTAGCAGCTAGTAGCTCCTAGTTTAAGTACTTATCAAGCATCTACTGTCTAACTTAATTTACACACTCCTCAACATTGTAAAGATGATCTCGCTAATCTGGCTTTGCTGAAATATACAACTGTGTATCGTCCCCTGGTGGTCTGGTGGTTAAGATGCAGCGCTCCCACCGCTGCGACCCGGGTTCGATTCCCGGTCAGGGAACCATCCCCAGCCACTCTTAGTGCCGGTCCCAAGCCCGGATAAATTGGGGAGGGTTGCGTTAGGAAGGGCATCCAGCGTAAAACATGTGCCAAATCAAACGTGCGGAGGATCCGCTGTGGCGACCCCTAACGGGAGAAGCCGAAAAGAAACTAAACTATCATCAGCATAGCAATAAAAACTAATACCATGTTCACATATAATTTCACTCAGAGGCAACATATATAAAGAGAAAATCAGTGTGCCCAAGATCCTTGCTGAACACCAAACTTTACTTTAGAGTGTGGAGAACTCACCATTTACATAAAAAAACTGATAGCAATCAGTCAAATAAGACTTAAAGCTGGAAAGAGCTGTTCTCTTTATTCCAACATTTACCCTTTAACCTGTCTTTGTGCTATGATGAGAACTTAATCCTGACTGATACATTTCAAAAAAGATATTCCTAAATAGGTGTGAGCATAACTGCTGCGCTACAACCTCTTCTAGAATCTGGAGATAAAAAAAAAAAGTTATGATTTTGGCTTTTAGTTGGACAGCTGACATGGGTCATGGTCAAGTTTCTAGATTTGGGGGTTGATAACAGTTTGAAAGATTTAGGTACATTACCAGTGCTAATGGAAGATTTATTTATTTATTATTATTATTATTATTATTTTTTTTAGAACAAGTTCACTTACTTCTGGAATTATGTTTGAAGAAACTTGTAGGCAAGGGATCGAGAATACAAGTTGATTTTGATGAGGAAATAAAATAAATGAATCATTCGTAAATAGGAGTAAAGCTTTGTAATTGAATGTCGGAATGTTGAATGAAGGACTGTTTGGGCAGAAAATTCGGAACACAATAGTAGGCAGGTGGTCATAATGTTAGGCCTGGTCAGTGTATATCTAACTTATCTTAAAAGTGTTGCCACAAATCTGAAAGCATAACATTGTCTATAATGTCGTATTCTAACATTAAGATTTCCTTTCACTGGACAATGAATACCAAATATTTTCTTGTATTGTAATAATCTTTTGCACAAAGGTTCATAAAAACATGGTTTGTCAATGATGGTGTAAAAGAATTCTAGTGGCTTGCCCAAAGCTCTGACCTTAAGCTCAATGACCACCTTCGTCCGAAACTTTAAGACTATAAGGCAAAATTTGAGCATGTTTTTTAACCCTCAACTGCATGGCAGCATAAATGACATTGCCGCTCTGGATAAAGACGACATCTAAATATCATAAATGTAAATGTATAATTTGCATAATGATAATTGGACCTCCATGTACCTTTAACAATGATAAGTTTGGATGTTTTAAATAATCTGTTTATTTTTAAATAAATAAAAGCAAGCAGAAAATAACCCGTTTGGAGGAAGAACTGAAAATGTTTCTGGCAAAGTAAACCCAAAGCAAATAAAGTCTCATCTCTTCACATTTCACTATTTCAGTTTACACCCAGTGGTCATTATGATCATTAGCACAAAGACGTATGGGTAAAAAACATGATCCATGTTTACTTGGATGGATAAAACAAACCATTTCTATACAAGAGATTCACATCCAATAGCATAAATGAAAAAATAGTTACAATCTGGAAGGAAGTACAAATAGTTTAAAAAAGGATCAACACATCTATTCTCATCAACTATAGTCTTATGGAATAAAATTTGAATGGAGGTTAAGACAAGTGCAGCTCAGAATAATTATTAGCCATAATTTGACATTAAATAGTTACTGGCTATGTTAACCATTTCTTTAAAATTCCTGTAGCAAATTATCAATTTGATCAAACATCCATCTGTGCTAGAACAATGTCCTGACAGGGTTTTAAAGTCTCTGCTTTCTCAATAACATGAGGTATGACTGGTGACTGTGGGGAGTTTTCTGGAAGAAGGGGAATATGTCTCTCTGACGTCTCACTTAACAACTCTAATCCAACTTTTTTCGTTTCCTGTGCTTGTTGTTCAGTCTCAATTTTCTCATTTTGTGTTATTCTGTGATGTGATTCTTCAAGTCCTTTTTGCTCTGCCTGTTCAACACTGCTTTTATTTTCACTGATTAGGTTTTCTTTTTTCTCTAGAATGCCTTTGACGTGTTTCTTTAGGGACCCCTCCTCTGACTGTGACTCAGAATCGATTGCCTTAGGCCCAAGCATGGCTTCAGTCAATGTATTCAGCAGTTTCAACTGAGAATCAGCCTCTTTTTTACATTCTTCGTGTTCTGTGATAAGTCTGGAGAAGCAGAATGAGTGCTGAATTATTTGAGGCCTGCCAGAACAACAATGCAAGGCCTCCTCTAACCAAGACATAAGTCGTCTAGCCAGGTCTTCAGGCTTTAGATCAGCTGTTTTGTTTTGGGTTATAAAATGAGACCAGCGACACAGCAAAAACTTTTTTAGAACTGGGCGCACACACATTTCCAAAGGCTGACGTTGACTGCTGCATCCGGATGGAATTACCATAGGTAAGGTCTGGGTTCCACTCAAGGTAGACAGGAAGTCTTCCGTCATATGGCTATGATGGCTATCAATAACTAGCATGGCCTTATTTCCATTCTGAGAGTCTAAATACTGCTGCCATACGTTAGCAGTCCAGATCTCTAATTCCTCTTTTTCTGAGAAACCTCCAACTCTTGCTTCAAGTTTAACTATGTCTGACAGCGATTTGCTACAACCTTCTAAAGAGGTGCCTTCAATAAATAGCATTGTGGGCAACACTGTACCATCTGCCAGCACTGACAGATAAATGTTCATCCATGGTTTTCCAGTGCCTTCTAATTGGAATGCAGTGTCTTTGGAAAACGATGCATCAACAAGACGGTCAAAGTCAACAAAAATCGAAAGCTCATCCATAGTACCAACAGCAGAAAGCGGAATATTGTGTGCTTTAATCTGTTTATGCACAAATCCTGTGAAATCCCTGCAAACTTCTTCCATTCTGCATGGTAGCTGATGACCAGGTATGCCAAGATAATGCAAGCCCAGCTTGTATTGAAGCATAAAAGTCACTGCCCATTCATAAGAAATACGAAAGGAACTGCTTTGATTAGTTTGACTGTGAATCTCGGAAGCTTTCTGAAACAGGTTCTCCTCTCTGATAGGATGCTGCTGCTCTCTCTGGACTAGTACCCACTCCACCAAATGATCCAAAGCATCTCCACTGTTACTGCCGAGACAGTCACAGTCTAGTCTTTTCTCTTTGTCTTGAAGCCAAGTCCTAATAAGCTGAGGTTCTATATCCATATCCTTGGCTGCTTTCTGGATTCCAGAACACAAAGCAAACAGTAGAATTCGGAGCTGATGCACAGATAGCATGTCCCCAGTTTCTTGAACAGGCTTTGGAGAATTAGGCATTGCTGCAGACTTGCCTTTGTCTTCATCTTCAGTCTCATGGGGCTCTTGCTGACTACTATCATCTGTCTCAAACTCTGAATCTGATGACCCCAGAGGGGCCAATTCCTGATCAATGTCTTCATTCATCCCTGAAGAATCCACCATTAAAGAGTCACAGGGAAGGTTTTTAGGAGAAGTGGTGTCCAATGCAGGCTGATTGTGTTGCCTGAAAGAAGATACAAATGTATTATTGTATTTTCTGGACTGAGGTCTACAGAGCACTCACCTAAAGTCACTTGTATGTTTGGAATGATTAAACATTCAAATAATATTAAGTCAGTAGTGATTTTGTGTATATGTCTAATTGTGTTCTTACAATGTAGACATAAAAAAAAAAACTGGCTACACATTGTACATCACCGTTTGAAATTTGCTTTATTGTCATGATTTTTGCTTTAGCAACTAAGCTAGCATAACTAATTAGCAATATGGGTTATTATACACCATTTCTATTTAATTACTCCCATACAAATAGCAAAGATGTACCTGTTAGGCTCCACAAACTCAATTTTAGGATTACCTGTGGGGAAAAAAAGGTAAAGATATCATCTGGTAATTATTAAATAGAAAGTGTTATTACTTTTAAACTTTGTTACTTATACATTGATTTTCAGACAGTAATGCAATTTGAAATCTGCAGGATAACCATGGTAGTCCCAGAAGCATCAGGTACGCTTGCAAAGCCATACACACGCTCATGACGCTGATGCTCTGGGTATCAATACTTACATTATCTTGCCCTAAAATAACTTTTGTTAAAATTGTCTGACCACCTAAAACATTTTAGAAGCTTATGTCCTACCCTCAAGTCTCCGCTGAATCAACTGGTCAGTGTTTATTTCCTTCTTAAGAGCTTGTCTTTCCGCACATTTGGCCAGCTGGTATCCCAAG